>NC_086069.1:13212947-13515977 GCF_948474715.1 Cydia amplana | reverse complement strand
AAATGGTGACGGAATGGAAATAAAAACCTTAGGACACTTTTTTTCTCCTATTAAGATAGAAAGAGCTCGTGATTCTGAGTAGAAATAACATAAAAAATCCCAAATTTGAAAAAAAAGTGTAGGGGACAACAAAAAAAAAAACGCCCACCTATGATTCGGTACATAATCAGTACTACTATAATGTATGACAGAATAAATATTACCTACTAATCGACATTAGAAAAGTTGTAGTTCGGATATGCATCGTTTTGCCCCCGAAGCCCCGGCCCGTCTCCGCCGCCGGTGAGGGAGACGTGTCGATACAATATTTACGGTTATATTCATTCGATTAAGTGCCCCCCACAACTGTTAGTGAAGGCTGGCCATTTGATTAAATTCACTCACTTGAATTTTACAGAACAATTAGGCTTGAGGTTGGAACAATTAGCTGTCATTATAAATGATATTTTAGATCTATTGGCTCTGTGAGTTGTAGAGTAAACCTTGCGACCACCCATTCTGGCATTAAAAAAGAAAATAAAAATCTATAATTCTAGAACGTGCTCACCAAATTTCACAATCAGTAAAAAAATGCGACTTGTAGAGGAGAACATCCGGACACACGAAATAATTTTGGCCAAGCTGAAACAGAACCTTTGCTTCGGTCAATAAATCTATCGATTCAATACCAGTTATAAATAATTATAATTAAAGGTATATTTATGTAGATTCTTTGCCCGACAGGTCATTTGTAATGTATGTATTCTTTACCATACTAATAAATCATAAACCTATATGTATCCAGCACGTGTCTGTCTTCGTTTGTCCAGCCTCCACACTCCCATACCTCCCTCATACACCCCCTTATCGTAATTAAGGTTGGCGACACTTCGCTCCTCGTTACGGTAGGTCCAGTCTTGGGGTGCTTTCTACATATATTTATATGCATAGGGAATGGTGGCATGTTACTGTTAGAGTTAATTTACTATGTATGCGACTGGGCAAAAAGTTAGGTCATCGAAGCTTTAGGTTGATATGCTTTTGATTACGCACGCAATATTTATATTATACATACCAATAGTAAGTGGTTAATACTCGTAGAGTCTGTGCGGAAAGATAAGAGTCGTGAAATGTATTGGGCCCCATATATTCCACGACTCCTCTCTTTCCGCACAGACTCCAATATGCTGGTTTTATGCAGGGTGAATTGCAAGAAAATGTACAGTAGTTAAGAACTTGTAATAAGTATAAAGGTAATTGATTCCATTGCGTTAGGACAATTAAACTATTTCTATATTATATAACTTATATGTATGAAAGTGTGTTAGCGTATGCTATAAACTTACATGCGTATGCATTAAGTACAATATATACAATACAACAGAATTTACATAGTTAATTTTGGTAACACAAATTAATCAAATAATTTAAGACTAATCACAGCTTCTTAACTAGGCTTAATTTTTTTTTGTAATTCATCCAATTATCAAACAAACCAACTGAATCATGAAAATAAATCGGTTGAAACTATGTTTCGTCGTAGAATTTATTCTTATAACTACTTTACTATGGGTTAATTCAGAACGCAGCATAAAAATGGTACTAAAGTTGATTCCTACCAATTAAATAATAGGTACATATATTATGAATACTTAAACAGTTGCAAGTCTTTTAGATTCACATAATTAACTATTAATATTGAGGCGCTCCTTATAGTATAGTAAGCTAATGAAATAACCCAAATAGAAACTTTAACTTTTAAAAATCACATTTATTAAGCGGGGAGGCTGGCGGAATCAATTTACCAACTGAGCTCCAAGAGCCAACCGCCAAGAGCTCTGCCCTTACGAGACAGTCTTGTAAGAACAGGTCATTAAGATTTGGTTAGGTGTGGGGGGATATAATTAGGGTGAGGATTAGCTAGCGCAAATTAAGTTGAAACTAGAGGGCTTCCGTTTTTGAGACAATCGCACTGATTACGGCGCGGGCGCAGGCAGTTTAGGTAATGAACGAGACAGGTATTGCCAATTGGGTATAATTCTTTGAAAGTGTTGCAGGCAACCGACTTTAGTGCCCATTGTTTTTCTCTTACAAACTTGGGTTGAATGTGATTTGCAATCAAGAGGTTTAAAACGAAAATTTAAGTAGAGATCTTAGCTTATAAATTAGGTACATATTTACTAACTAGTGCTAGTGGACGATTAATCTACCGCATGAAGTATGTACTATATGTAGAATAAGTATGGTAAGGTCTCAGCTGATGTGCATGGTAATTTACTCAAAGTTGAAAGCTTGCGATTTAGTATACACTAGGTAGTTAAATAATGTGTACCAAACCCCCCTAATACCTAGTTTTTGGCACTTTTGCACTTATGCATCCTAATCTAACTAAATGTACGTAATATTATATGCATTCTACCGGACCAGGCCAAAACAAAACTGCACTTGCAATTGCAATCTTACTGCCCACTAGGGAGAACATTCATTATGCATGCAACGGCGAGGCATGTTCACAAACCTGTTTACTCTCAAACCACACCACTACTATCCGTATCCACGTGTATATAAGGACCTGTTTTGTTTGTCATGTAGTTAAATTTCTGCAAATAAACGCGTTAATGTACCGCAGGTCGATAATGCACCCCTCGGGCGCTAACGCGCTATTTGCATAGGGGATGCATGTGGATGCTGCATTAATTATAGGTACATATAGATAACTAGATATTGTAACCAATAGGTTTATTGTAACTTTAAATTAAACAAACTAAAAGCAAGATATATCGAAAGCTTGAATATCTTGCATTCATTTATAAAATTGGGACAGATATTTCTCAAGCTCCACAAAATACATACCTATCTGTAGGTACAAATGAAAACCTGACAGAATCTCGAGGCTGCACAGTGGACTCAGAATGTGCATTTAATATTATGTTTTTATTTTATTAAAACATTGATGTTGTACGCCATAGTATTAACTAAATAAGTAGTACCTATTCATGTATTAATTTATTTACGACGCACAGTAAATAAAACGAATTCAAAGAAACAGATTTGAATTTTAAAAATTCGAGAGTATAATATACAATAAGTGCTGTACGACTATGTATGTCACTTCGTATGACTATGTATGTTCGACTGTGTATGTTTATTAATGTTAGTTAATGAAATATGGTAAATTTTATATGGAACGAACTCTTATGAAACATTATCGTTACTTCAACTAATTTTTAATACCATTTATAATTAAAATTGTTGTGTCCTTTACAAAGTTATTATGGATGAGCAATATCAACCGGAGCCATAAAGGCCAAGTAACGGCGCTTCATAAAACTAACTCAATTAAGTGCATTTTACAGCATGCACTCGGCCCGCCCGTCCTTCCTCCACCTTCGGACCACCTACACTTTATTAGACGTGACACTATTACCTATCACTTGCTATAAAAAGATACGAAATCATAAAACCTATTTACACTTCAACCTGTGAATGGTTTTGCTGTTTCCGCTAAAAAACAGTTCGCTTAAGTATACTCTAATGGAATTACGTTCGTATAAGAACGATTGTGATAGGCGTGTAAAGAGGTTTAGTTAGGTTTAG
This sequence comes from Cydia amplana, assembly GCF_948474715.1. Classification (NCBI taxonomy): domain Eukaryota; kingdom Metazoa; phylum Arthropoda; class Insecta; order Lepidoptera; family Tortricidae; genus Cydia; species Cydia amplana. The sequence goes on along the minus strand of NC_086069.1, from coordinate 13,512,401 downwards.
GTTTACGAGGCTGTCCATAAATTACGTGATCTATTTTTGACGATTTTTGACCCCCCCCACTAAATCATCCAAAATCATGCTTCGAATGACCCCGTTTCCTCCTACGTCTTGCTACCATCATCCGATGTCCCCCCCCTAATTTGAAATGACGTAATTTATGAATAGCCCCTACTCCGCCCAAACCTGTGAAGAAACTTCGGCGTGGTATAAAAATTACGAAGCTTTCTTAAACAATAAATAATTCAAGGGGCGAATTAAAAGGTTGCTAATAAGATCTGTATCAAATCAATCAAGTAGCCTCTCGGGTAAAAAAAAAAGTCTTTACAGCTTTTTGTCGTATTTTTTTGCTTTTATACGTATATACGATTGTCAACAAACGTACGCATTTGCAACAACATACCTAATATACCTATGTCGTATTAGGTACCTACTAATATTATTTTCTATTGTCAGTTATGTTTTGTGTGCAATTTTGTTGACTGTTTATTTGTTGTTATATAACCTATAAAAATATTGAATATTAGCGTCATAGCACAACAAACTGCTCTTGCAACGTGCGCAAAATACGTATTATGCACATTCTTTTAAAATGGAAATTGAACCTTTCCAGAATCTCACTAAAAACTATTTTCCCCAAGAAAACAATGTCGATCCTAATATGTGAAAGCCAAGAAAATTTTTAAGATTATATAAACACATTTTGACCTAATTTTTACACAAGCCAATTGTCTAAATCGTATATTTCGACTTCTGCTTCGACTTTGATCAAAGCTCGCTCGTTACGTGTCGCTGCGTGCGGCAACAAAGCTCGCTTTGTAAAAGCAGTAAAGCTCTTCAAACGCCTTTCAACGTACGCTCGAGGGCTCCGCGCAATCCAATTTAAAAACTAAATCGGACATTCCTTTAGGTTTTAACTGCGTACCTTAACATATGGTTTGTACCTACCCTTGCTTACAGAGTACATGATAAAAGGCAAAAGAACGGGAACCGTTGCAAACTGGCAACATATTTTTTTTATTGTTTATTTTTATAATAGGTACCTACCTATACCTACTTCGAAAGATATGAAGTTGTTGTAGTAAAATATCTCGCTCTTCCGCAAGGCAGTTAAATATAACTGATTTTTTTTCATATCGAATTGTGAAAAAAAAAGCAAGAGGATGATTTTGTCAATTTAGACTCTTAAGGTGACGGTAGAGGTGGGTAAATTTTCAGATTCTGTCAATTTACCCCATTTCACACACAAGCGCACTTCACGCACACTACCTCACTTTACTGGGACAGGTCATTGACCCATCAAGTTTTTTTAAGATTGCGTTTTGAGTTTAGTGTTAACCACTGACCTCTTTTGAGGAACAGAAACTGTAAAAACGTTCCATTGAAAGAAGAAAGAGAAACAATACATTAAATCTTGCTCTCCTTGTCTGTTCATGTCACACGTGACGTATTTAAATTCTAATTTAATTCATTTGATTGTTAACTATTTTCTGCATATTATGGCTTTGTCGAGATACGCGTTTTGTAAAGTTAAACCGAATAAACCCAGATGTCATTAAGTCAGATGTAAAATGTTATTTACTACTCTATACGGTTATTCATAAGGCGAAAAATCAATTCAATTAAAAATTTAAATAAATAAAGTTTCGGCAGGGTGGAAATTTAATTAAGGCCGACAAAATAAAATTTAATAATATATGTCGGCTGATGTACCCCTAAGATCTTTACAGATTTACTTGTACGAGTATCCTATATTCGCTATTTATTTTGCTATTAAATTTATAAAATTAAAATAAATAATTAAATATTATACTGGCATTCCACCGCTATTATTTCAGTGCTGAACTGATTATCTTCGATCGTAGCCTTGATGATGTAGTTGTACTTACACTTACGGCGGTAGGAGCGGCAATGAACCCCGCGCAGCGTAGAACGAGAGGTGCGTTGGGATAAGTGCATATACATATAATTCTTCGTGCGTCTGTCTGTCTGTCCGTCCGTCTGTCACAGTCTATTTTCTCCGAAACTACTGGACCAATTCAGTTGAAATTTGGCACACATATGTAAATTTGGCACACAAATGTAAATTTGTGACCCAAAGATGGACGTGTAACGTAAATAAAATGTATTTTAGAGAATTTGAAATACGGTAGCCATTTTTGGGGGGGGGTAAATGAAAAAATTAAAAAATATGTTTTTTAAACTATATAGTGTTACATATCAAATAAAAGAGCTCATTGTAAGAATCTCAAACATAACTTTTTTATAATTTTAGGATTAATAGTTCAGCAGTTATTCATGAAAATAGGCAAAAAATGATCATTCTCCGCCCACTTTCTCCGAAACAACTGGATCTAAAATTTTGAAAAAAATACACAAAGTAGTTCTTTACCTATATATGTCAGGAAAATCTATAAGAAATGTGCAGTCAAGCGTGAGACGGACTTAATATACGGAACCCTTAGAATGCGAGTCCGACTCGCACTTGTTTTTGTTTAGCTCTTATTAGGTTTAAGGAGTTTTATGAGTGAAAAAAGAAGTTTTTTGTTTTATGTGCCCGCGTTATTGCCGATCGATTGTGTTTTAAACGATAATTAGACAAAAAAACTTGTTTTTCACCCAACGAATATAGATCCCCATGACACATCTTCCAAGTCGCCTTTGGATAGGCTTAATTTTAAAAATAATTGAAATAATGTTCTATATCATTCATACTTGCAAAAAAAGACTAAAAATAATTTACGTGACCAATGCTTATTATTAGTAAATATCTTACAATTTAATATCTGATATATCACACGATACAAAAAAATGGCCGCAAAGTTAAAAGTTTATTTATTTACGTTACTAGTCCATCTTTGGATCACCGACTCTTTGTCATATGTGAAAAATGTGTACCAAATTTCAATTGAATTAGTCTATTAGGGGCAGACACACGAGTGATCTTAAAAGGGATTTTTTTCTTGAATGATTTGTATGTACTTACCCCAACGCACCTCACGTTCCACGCGGCGCAGCGTAATCAGTAAGTACCTAATAATTAGTGTCCGACCGAAACACAAATTTCTGTATATATAAATATTGTTGTCTACTTGCTCGCCAACTTTTGGTCTTTGTCACATAGTTTAGTTTCATAATACGAAGTACTATTTCGTATGTTTCGGCCAGGCCGAAAGATTCGGCCGTTTTTTGGCCGAAACCGAAACTACGGCCGAAACATGATTTTATGGCCGAAACCGAAACCGAATCTTCGGTCGGACACTACGAATAATCACAATGGTCTTAAGTACCACAGACCCTACTGTCGCTTAAGTCCTTTATGCCAATCTCTGCCTATTAGAACTTATAAAAAAAAAAGAAACCGAGTAATTATATCCAACTACCGAACCTGCTTACAAATTTTCTCGAGATATTTGAGAAATGTGATATGCAAAGGAGAACATTCGAACAAACGAAAGTATTTTTGCCCAAGCTGAAACGGAGACCTTCGCCTACGCTCGGTCAGTGATGGTTTAGGTACAGTCAGCTGCAGGTCACCCCTGCATAGAAGATTGTATGCAGGGGCGGTACCTTTTCTCTGCAGCTGACTGTACACCTATAAAAAATTGTTGTACCTGCTGCAATTTTATACCGGTACCGTACTTTATATTTCAACAGGTATAGTACCTTCAAAACGAAGCGGTATTGATAAATAATAACGGTACCGTACCGCCTATAAATAATAATAATAATTCAGCCTATATACAGGGTGGTCCAAACCTTGACGTCCAAAAATTTTTTTTTAGATTCCTCACGTCGTGGGCTATCAGAATATACCCCATGTATGTTAGCCGATTTTTCGTAGTTATCGAGTTATGATTTTTTTTTACTTTTAACTTTTCATATGAAATTCCGGGGTTCCCATACAGAGTGGCTAAAAAATAACTGCATTTCCGTTGCCAGGGAGGTTTTGGGATTATACTGAGCAACTTTTACAATGGGGCCAACCCCGAAACCGCGAAAAAAAATTACCCTTCCATAGAAAATGGACTAGCCAAAATGTATAAAAAGCCAATTTTTTTTTCGCGATTTCGGGGTTGGTCCCATAATAAAAGTTGCTCAGTATAATCCCAACACCTCCCTGGCAACGGAATGCAGTTATTTTTCAGCCACTCTGTATGGGAACCCCGGAATTTCATAGGAATAAGAATAAGAATAGAATAAGAATAAGAATTGTTTATTGCCACATACATGAACATAAAATAGAGTTAGAATTACTTACATAATAAAATAAAACAGTTGTTATCATATACAAAACAAAAGTGAGAAGATCTTTGTATTAGGCACAGGGTTCCAGTCTCAGCGTGTGCCGGGCCTAGGTGCCCGGCGCTGGTTTTCAGACCGGTCCCAGACTAAGGACGGTCGGAGAATATTACCTACATAGGAAAAGTTAAAAGCTTAAAAAATCATAACTTGAAAACTACGAAAAATCGGCTAACATACATATGGGGTACATTATGATAGCCCACGATTTTTGGACGTCACGGTTTGGACCACCCTGTATAGACAATAATCTCAACGCTAGCCCAATGCGGATTGGGGACTTCACACACAGCTTTGAATTTCTTCGCAAATGTATGCACTACGAGTATGCAGGTTTCCTCACGATGTTTCCTCCTTCACCGAAAAGCTAGTGGTAAATATCAAATGATATTTCGTACATAAGTTCCGAAAAACTCATTGGTACGAGCCAGGATACCAATGAGTTTTTCCTTACCGCTTATACCGTAAAGAAATAATGCAGTCTCTGCTTTGCACGATTATTGTGTGGACATAATTCTTATAATCACCGAAACATACATACCTCTACGCACAGAATGTCATTGAAATAAAACATTGTTTTTTATAGTAAATTAATATAACATTCGATTTATACACATAACAATAAGCAGGCCAGGCCGCAGCGATATTGGCCTGTAAGCTTCATCTCGGTCTCCAAATCCGCAAAACTCGCTGGTACTAAATGCTGGTCTTGCCGTTATTAATTATCTTGATTCTTGAAGATTATCAGAACAGCACGTTACGTAATCGCATACATAGACGGAACGAACGTCAACAAAGTAGGTGTAGACACTGCAAGTCTTTAGGTATTAAACGAATTACGCTTCGTATTAATAGATGAGTAATATTTAAATGAACATATAATATTCTCTAACATAAATACAAGATTACAATTAATTGACATCCAAAGTCATTGACGTACAGAAGTCATATACATTTTTATAATGACGCAAAATTGATACCAGCATAATGAAAATCAATCCCAATCAGTAAAACGAGTCTAAAAACTTTTTTCATTTTAAGCGGGTTTTGAAGGAACAAGTTACTTAAATTCGATTGTAATCGTATTGTTTTAGGATAATTTACTGCTGTTTTCGACCGTTACGACCCGTAAATAACAACAACTCACATTTAAAATTTGACTGGAGCTCGACGTGATTATATTTATTTACCCTATTTTATGAAATACAATTTATCTACTGGTATACATTTTCGTATGCGTATATGATGAAATGTCTTTATTAATGTCAAAAACGAGCTATGACGATGTACACGTCTGCTTCGATGCAAGGCCAACGGCCATCTGACTCGAAGAAGAGTTTTGAGTGATGTCGTCAATGTATGGAAATTATACGAAAGTTTACATTTGGGATTGAATTTCTGTGTTGTATTTGTGAGTAAAAATATAAGTAGATAATAATCTGGTAGTTTAGTTATCTAGCCTTCAAAATCCCACAACAACTCAATTACTGTCAAAGACAAAACTGTAATGCGTCTTGCTCAAACGGAACTCCATATTTTGATTTTTGGACACTTTTAGTGTCGATTTGTAGAGAATTACAGGAAATAAAAAAAAATATGGCGTGAAGAGCCGGTACACGGCTTCTTCGTGAACAGATTGGCGTATAATTTAATGCAGTTATTAATCATTCATTGAACAAATTGATTGCACAAAGTGAGGTCTAAATCGAAAACGTCATATACCGTCCCCTTAAAACGAAACGACATACAAATCTTAGTAAAATTTTGGTAGACATCATCATAATCTATAGGGTAACATTCCATTTCTGACCGCAGCTGCACTACTGGTACTGAACGCGTCGCTGTTACTGTCAATTTCCATAGTAAAATGAACAGTAGTGCAGCTGTCGTTGGAAATGGACTGTCACCTATACTAATATTATTATTATAAATTAAAATAAATAGATTATTATAAATCGCATTTATAATAGATTATTATAAATGCGAAAGTGTGTCTGTCTGTATGTCTGTCTGTTACCTCTTCACGCTTAAACCACTGAACCGATTTAGTTGAAATTTGGTATAGAGATAGTTTGAGTTCCGGGGATGGACATAGGGTAGTTTTTATCCCAGAAGTCATCCTTTAAGGGGGTGAAATGGGGGGTAGAATTTTGCACGGGGAATCGATAAAAAGCAGATTCGATCAAAAATAAGCTACCCAAATTACTAACTCCACGCGGACGAAGTCACGGGCAAAAGCTAGTTCCAAATAAACAAAGTACTTAATAAATACGGATTAAAAATATTAACGAAACGAAATCACACGCACCTATCGTCATATATGAGCCGCGTTAAGTTATAATTCTTAGCTTTAAAATTCAATCTAACTTTAACCGCGTCCCCGTAATCTCAGTTTTAGCTTAAGCTAAGGGTGTTGCGGGGGTGGGAGTGGGGGTAGCGATATTATACCGTCCGTAGTTAGCGCACAGATATTAAGAATTCCACGACGCACAGAGTAGCTACGGAATGCGGCATTGCCTCGTTTAGATCGGACCGATGATGGGTAAAAGCCAACCAGTAGGTACGTATACTCAGAATATACAATAAATGGAGCATAGCTACTAGCATACTTAGCAAAGCTAGCTAGAATTATGTGATACTCAGAATATCTGTCGGTATATTCATATTGATTTGATACTCTCCGTAATTGTAAAACAATTACAATTGTGATTACAATTGTGTAAAAGCTAGTTTAAGTAAAAGCAAATAGTAACATAATTATGTATTTATAAAAAATAAGTCGAAGATTAATAAAGTAGGTAATAATGCCGCACCAGCTCGCGTGTGCCAATTAAGGTAGGTAAGGTAGGTAATGCGCAAGATTTACTACAACTAATTTAATAGTAGATACATTTTAAATTACCTAAATGGATATTTTTCCTTGCATTGGAGTTGTAGGCTGATCCTGACTTAACGATTTGTTAAGATTTTATCTAATTGTTATGATACGACCTTGAAGACCGATCGAAAGTGAAATGCACCAGAAGTCGTACCTATCATTAGGCATCTCCTTCGATGTTGCAAGTCGTGCAAGATAGTATCATAACAAGAACAAAATAAAATAACAACAATTTTTCCCTAAAAAAACATCTATATCTTCTTTGTACTCTGTAGCTCGAGATTGGAGCGAGCGGCACAAAGTTGGTAATTGAAAAATCTTTCCGGTCCCCCCACCCTTGGCTGTAGCGAAATTAAACTACACTATAATTACGACTCTACACGAGTGCCGATTGTATTGGCCTCACATACAGAAAAGTACGTAGGTGTCCAATCTAGAGAGCGTTTACAAAGTGGGTAGACTTTTTGGGACTTTTTTTAACAACGATATAAAAATCCCACTATACTTATGTCTATATTAGCAAAGGTATTCGTTATGGATATAAGCTGTCAAAGTCAAAAATTACGTTACTGGTTGAATAAGGCTCCAGGTATATTTAATAATTTGTTATGAGAGCGTGAAGCAAGCGTGTAGTGTGGACAATGCATCCATTTAAGAATAAGAATAGCACATTTGACTGTAATATTGCGCGAGTTCGTTCGAATTAATAGGTATCATATTTATGTTACATATCTTGGTGCCTAGCCATGGTGGCAATCGCTTGTTTCTCTATCACTCTTCCATATTAGTGTGACAGGGACAACAAAACGTGTTCGCAACGTAGCGTAAACGATTGGCATGCTACTCACCCTGATTACGCCCAAAGTGCAATTACTTAGGCCTTAATTTAATATGTAAAGTTTATAAGAAATCACCACGTAATGCTACGAAACACAGTAGCATAAACTATTTAATTGTAATAAAAGTCGATCAAAACGCTTTGCATCCGTAAGTTATCTCAAACCATTCCATTATTTAAACCCACACAATCTAGCACTTTCAAATGATATAACACTGTCACTTTGCGCCCGCCCTGGGTCCCCCCGGCGGGCTGGGCGGCGGCCCGGGGAGGCCCGGGGCCGGCGGCCATTCGTCTCTCCGTAGAAATGTTTTCATTTTTATTTCATAAATAAAGAGTGGAATTTTGCTGCTCGCGTAATGAGCGGGCTACGTAAGCTCCGCAACTTTTGTTCTGTATTTCTTGTTCTTATTCGTGCTTTTTCTTTACAAACAACTCGTTAAAGAAATAGTTTTTAACTTAAATATAAAATACAACGTGGAATTTGCCTTTGTTATTTATAGTTTTACCTGCCTATTTATTAGCAATAGGTGTAGCTGAAAGGGGGAAATAGTAAAGAAGTTAAGGTTAGAAAATGTAAAAGTGAAAAATACTTATTAGTTCGTTGAATCGTATTAACAGTGAACTCACAATATAGGTACGCTATTGGCACTTAAGTCACTTTATGCCAATTTCGACATTTTGAAAAATTTCCAATAACTGGATCAACAAAAAATCTAGTTTCTTAACCATAGAATCTAGTCACAAAATTTCACGAGAATCGATAAAAAATTGTGACCTGCAGAGGAGAAGATCCGGACATACGAAAGCAAAATGCCCGAGTTAAAACGGAGACCTTCGCTGACGCTTCGGCCAATAATTAGGTACTGTCAAGGGAGGACAGCACATGCGCTGAATAAAATACAAGTAGTCGAATACACTTAAGTATTTCTGACCAACCACCCAGATGCCAATAAACAAAATAACCAGAGCCACGCATAAGCGATGGCCCCGCAGGCGGTCTCGCGGGGCGAATCTAGCTCGCTGCAGCCGCCATAAATGTCGCGGTTTCAATCCAGAACGTCCTAATTCGCAGAACTTTCGAACACACTTAAGCTCTTTTTTTATAAAAGCTGCATGCTACCCCTGTAATAATGTTGTTACACTTCATATTCCGCTGTTCTGCTTGTGTAGGCAAGGATTGATATATTTTCTTGAATCACAAACGTGTTTTGTACCCGGCTCTTCGTTTTCTATAGAAAGCCGTCATAGAAAATGATATGTCAGACGCCTAGGCCCGGGCACGGTCCGGTCTAGCGTGAGTCATCCTTAAACGTTTACGACTAGGTATTTAGAATAATAAAAAATGAGACAAAATTAAGGTTTTAGTGTAAGGCCTGAGTGGACGCTCGAGTTGGGCGTGTAGCGGGGTGTGCGGCGTGCATGTTAAACAAATGCAAACGTTTAGTAGCGGCCTTAGTACACGCTGCTCAAATTACTTGTGAGCCCGACGCCACGCTGCACGCCCCGCCGAACGCTCCGCTTCGAGCGTCCACTCAGGCTACAGTGTTTTCCGAATAATTTCTTATGTTTTTAAATTTGCAATTTCTGTAAATTATAAATATAGGCATTTGCATGCATGCCTGGCATGTGGTAGGTACGTAAATCCAAAGCGCTGTGTTTAATTAAAGAGTCAAACACAAAACTGTGTTCATGTCTTTCCTGTAGACATACCCAAAAGTTCAGGGCTATAAAGGTTAATTTTCTTATTTAACCCTTATCCACTTGAAAAGGTACTCCTTTTATTTGGATAAGTATGATAAAATCATTACCTTCATGCCCTCAAGAGCTGTTAACTATTGTCCACAGGAGAGAAAACTTGTGTGTTCATCAAAACTGTACAATTTTCTCTCCTGTGGACACATTTTTGTGTTTGACCCAAAAATAACGAAATTAATGACGTGTTGTCTTGTTACCTCTTTATTGCTAAATAACTTAAACCGATTGATACTATTTAATCTATCTATCTAATCTAATCTAATACATTTAAACGAGCAATTCTTGTATATTTATTTATATATATATTTATTTATACATATATTTCGGGGATCTCGGAAACGGCTCCAACGGGCCGGGCAAATAGGGGTTCTTGGGGGCAAGAAATCGATCTAGCTAGGTTTTATCTCTGGGAAAACGCGCATTTATGGGTTTTTATATGTTTTTCGAGCAAAGCTCGGTCTCCCAGATATTTATGTAAATAAAGGCAACGGTGTTAAATTAAACACGATTTAAACACACTCTTATTAAATTTCAAGGTGAAAGCAGATGATTCAATTGTTTGGAACACCTCATCCAATTAGCGAATTTTGCTGCCGACTGTTCTATGTAAACTCAAAAAATGCCTGTACATAAATAGCCTCTTGCTCGCTTTCCAACATTGATAGTCTATTTTTCAATCTAAACATTATCGTCGTGAGTCCCCCCTAAGCCATAAATGTAAAGAAATGTAAAGGCACAAATTTGATAATTTTACAAGACTGACCGGCATTTGGGGACGACTGGGACGAGTGAGTTACTCATGCATGCGTACATGCACCCCGGGATATAAAGTGTGACCTTCTGGCAGTTCTAAAAGTGAACTTAGGGGGTTGAGTGATTAAGCTGCAGGGCTGGCAGTGACAAGTTATTTAGTTTTTTATCTATAGGTAATGATGTCAATTTGAGATGAAAAAAAACTATAGATATGAATTGGCGACTAGCGCAACTGTGTCGGAAAGGACTTTAAAGTAAAGACGTTTAGGGGCCTACGAATGGTGGCAGCCCTACCTCGGCCCTACATATTGCTAACATATTCTCGGCTTGAAATTTATTGTAAATCGCGGCAGGCGGGGCTGACCCCCCCTGTGTCAATAAACCGAATGGACTTTCCAAATTCGCTACATCGTGTTTGCGTCCGCTTTTTCTATTCCAGCGAAAAAAACTCCGGCACTTCCGATTTTGTTTATCCAAGGTTTTCCATCGTAATTGTGTGACGCGATAGTTGCCAGAGCGAATATTTATTTGGGTTCCCGTTTGCTTTCCATTTTGGTCGCATTGTGCCACAAATTCAATTTGTGGGCTCAAATCAAATGTTGTCGCAAGAAATGACTCGCCGTCGGTGACTGACGTATCAAAAAATTGATCGCGCGCTCGTTGATGGAGGCTAATTCAGTCCATATCTGTTCCCTAATCACAAATATTAGAGTTTTGCTGGCTTAAATAGTGACCGATTTATTTTCCATAGCATTCGGCAGATTACGCAGAACGCAGTAATAAAATTATCCGCGAGGGGACAATCAGCATTAGTCGGAATATATTTCGCGTAAATCTTTCACGGCAGCTTTTATGTATATCGTAAAAAACGAAGTGTCCGACGACCGTCCATAAATATGGCCAGTAAAGGGAGCTGGTGCGATGCGGCCCATTTCAGAAGCCTCTCGTAGCAGATTAGAAGTTCTGACGAGGAGGTGTTTTGATTTTGGTTGGATCGCGGTTTTGAGGGCATGGGTCGCTTACGATTCATCTCGTTCGAAATCACACAAATTATGACTTTATCTGACTCCGACTAAGCAAGTTGTATCTACCCTTGTTTTGAGACGTGTTGTTCGACATCGAGCGACTCGACTGAATTATATTATTAGGGACGCACATACTTACTTACCTACTTACTTACGCTACGGGGGTATTTACGCTACCTACCACCATTACCTACCTACCTATTTTTAGATTGAGATAATAAGGTTTTAGGTTGTATCGCTTCAAAGCGATCTCTTCCACTTTCTACGCAACCTTTGTGTAGTGCCACGTTCAAAATTCTTTTGATACGCTTAATGCTTTTCCAGGCTAGTGAACTGTGTAAAAGACGAGTACCTACTAGTACAATTTTAAGCATATGTCGTGAAGTACCAGCGAACTTCTGTCTTTATGGGGCTCCCTACTGAGAGGCGCCCTAGCTGAGTGCAGGGCGGGCCGAGGGGAGCGCGGCGCGGGGTGCGCGGCATTTTGCATGATCAGCCTCAATTAGTATTTATGGCGTGCGGGGGTTGTTGTCTTTGAGGGTTGTGTTGAGAATTGTAAAGGAATACAAATGTTGGTTTCTCTTGTTTCATTCTGGGTTGAGTTGTTGAAATAGTTATAGGTAGGCACTAAATCAAATATTTATTTCTTCGTTTTTTATGTCATGAAATATTCAAAAAGTATTATTGGAAATAAGAAACTGGACTAATTCCGCAATTACAGCTCTTATAAATAAATTTATTCATTATACTTCACTGTTAGGTACCTTAAGAAAGTAAAATTGGTTTAATATAGATACTCAGAAAGATAGTGTGAGAATAAATCCTCCAATAAGTACAGATTTGTGTCGCATTGCCATCTCCAGAACCTATGAATCACTTTGCAGAAATCAACGAAAGACCTGATAAAATAGTCTACCTGGCCTATGGTTTTGAGGGGACCTATAGCAGACTCTAAATCCAGCCGGCACGCCGCAATACAGTCGCCGGTACAGCACGCTGCTGCAATAGTGCTGCACCGTAACGTAGCAACAGTAATGCAGCTGCAGTCAAAAATGGACTGTCACCTTTTGATCACATCACTACTTACTTACAGATTCCCAACACATTGAACTAATAGATACAAACTTATATTCTTTTAAATATATAATTATATTAGTTTGTAAGTACATACAAAGATTACATTCTGAGGCTGCAGTAGCAATACCTAGGCACTGATCCATCGTATAAAGCGTGTGGAAGTAATCCTTTATTCTTATAAAAAATAACATATTATTGTTGTCTATTTCCAGGGCAGCTCAACTGAGATCAAAGTCGGCTAACCAGCCAGGCCTGCGCCGGTAACGGCCTATCCGTCATAACGCGCAATCCCAGTAACACCGTGTTCCGTTCCTTGCGACGATCGCATCAGCAGTAAACGCGGCCCGATTAAGCCCACGATATCGGAACGAAATAGGCTAAGGAGGTACGAAGATTTTTGAGCTATTTTGTGGTTTTAGAGGTCTACGAAGAATTATCCTTATGAAATAATTGATATAGCTGGTCAACCAAATCTTGTCAGTAAAAAAAGGCGCGAAATTCAAATTTACTATGGGACGATATCCCTTCGCGCCTACATTTTTCAAATTTGCCGCCTTTTTCTACTGTCAAGATCTGGTTGACCAAGTATATCTAATTTTTGAATTGCCAGTTTGCCATATTTCAATGTCACTGTTAATCTATATATATAAATGCACGTATCCTGACTGATTGACTGACTGACTGACTGACTGACTCATCAACGTAGAGCCGAAACTACAAATGCTAGAAAGTTGAAATTTGGACACTAGGTTGCATTTATAAAATGTATAAGAGCTAAGGAGCGATTTTGAGAAATTCATCCCCTAAGGGGGTTAAAAAGGGGATGAAAGTTTGTATGGGGTTCAAGTTTTATTTTGAGCTAGGAAATTGAAACTTTAAAACAAGAAAATTAATTTCTGCGTTTTCGAAAATTCATCCCCCAAGGTGGTGAAAAAGGGGTTGAAAGTTTATATGGAGATCAAATATTTTTGTGAGTGTTGGACTTGAAACTTTGTATATGGGGATATTATTATAAGACGGTAAAAGTAATTTCAGCGTTTTTGAAAATTCATCCCCTAACAGGGTTAAAAAGGGGTTGAAAGTTTGAATCCATTACAAATGCTTTGAAACTTCTTAGAAAGGCATAATAGCCGATGACAAAAAAAAGTAATTGCGACGTTTTAGGTAATTCAACCTCTAAGGGGGTAAAAAAGGGGATGAAACTTTGTCCTGGGGTGCAAATTTTATTTTAAGCTAGGACCTTGAAACTTCGTAAAAAGGTATTAAATTAAAAAACAAGAAAACTAATTTCAGCGTTTTTAAAAATTCGTCCCCCAAGGTGGTAAAAAAGGGGTTGAAAATTTGTACGGAGATCAAATATTTTTGAGAGTGCGGGACTTGAATCTTTGTATTTGGGGATATTATTAAAATACAGGAAAAGTAATTTCAGCGTTTTGCAAAATTCATCCCCTAACAGGGTTTAAACAGGGGTTGAAAGATTGAATCCATTACAAATGCTTTGAAACTTCTTAGAAAGGCATAATAGCCGATGACAAAAAAAAGTAATTGCGACATTTTAGGTAATTCAACCTCTAAGGGGGTAAAAAAGGGGATGAAACTTTGTCCTGGGGTGTAAATTTTATTTTAAGCTAGGACCTTGAAACTTCGTAAAAAGGTATTAAATTAAAAAACAAGAAAATTAATTTCTGCGTTTTCGAAAATTCATCCCCCAAGGTGGTGAAAAAGGGGTTGAAAGTTTGTATGGAGATGAAATATTTTTGTGAGTGTTGGACTTGAAACTTTGTATATGGGGATATTATTATAAGACAGGAAAAGTAATTTCAGCGTTTTTGAAAATTCATCCCCTAACAGGGTTAAAAAGGGGTTGAAAGTTTGAATCCATTACAAATGCTTTGAAACTTCTTAGAAAGGCATAATAGCCGATGACAAAAAAAAGTAATTGCGACGTTTTAGTTAATTAAACCTCTAAGGGGGTAAAAAAGGGGATGAAACTTTGTCCTGTGGTGCAAATTTTATTTTAAGCTAGGACCTTGAAACTTCGTAAAAAGGTATTAAATTAAAAAATAAGAAAATTAATTTCTGCGTTTTTAAAAATTCATCCCCCAAGGTGGTAAAAAAGGGGTTGAAAATTTGTACGGAGATCAAATATTTTTGAGAGTGCGGGACTTGAATCTTTGTATTTGGGGATATTATTAAAATACAGGAAAAGTAATTTCAGCGTTTTGTAAAATTCATCCCCTATCAGGGTTAAACAGGGGTTGAAAGATTGAATCCATTACAAATGCTTTGAAACTTCTTAGAAAGGCATAATAGCCGATGACAAAAAAAAGTAATTGCGACGTTTTATGTAACTCAACCTCTAAGGGGGTAAAAAAGGGGATGAAACTTTGTCCTGGGGTGCAAATTTTATTTTAAGCTAGGACCTTGAAACTTCGTAAAAAGGTATTAAATTAAAAAACAAGAAAACTAATTTCAGCGTTTTTAAAAATTCATCCCCCAAGGTGGTAAAAAGGGGGTTGAAAATTTGTACGGAGATCAAATATTTTTGAGAGTGCGGGACTTGAATCTTTGTATTTGGGGATATTATTAAAATACGGGAAAAGTAATTTCAGCGTTTTGTAAAATTCATCCCCTAACAGGGTTAAACAGGGGTTGAAAGTTTGAATCCATTACAAATGCTTTGAAACTTCTTAGAAAGGCATAATAGCCGATAACAAAAAAAAGTAATTGCAACGTTTTTGGAAATTCAACCCCTAAGGGGGTTAAAAAGGGGATGAAAGTTCGTCTTAGGGTGCAAATTTTATTTTAAGCTACGAACTTGAAACTTTGCAAATAGGTATTAAATTAAGATACAAGAAAACAAATTTCAGCGTTTTTAAAAATTCATCCCCCAAGGTGGTAAAACATGGGGTTAAAAATTTGTACGGATATCAAATATTTTTGAGAGTGCGGGACTTGAATCTTTGTATTTGGGGATATTATTAGAAGACAGGAAAAGTTATTTCAGCGTTTGGTAAAATTCATCCCCTAACAGGGTTAAAAAGGGGTTGAAAGTTTGTATGGCGTTTAAATTTTATTTTAAGCTAGGAACTTGAAACGTCGTAAAAATATATGTTATTAAAATACAAGAAAACTAATTTCAGCGTTTTTGAAAATTCATCCCCTAAAGTGGTGAAAAAGGGGTTGAAGGTTTGTATGGATATCAAACATTTTTTCAAACGCGGGACTTGAATCTTTGTATTTGGGGATATTATTAAAATACAGGAAAAGTGATTTCAGCGTTTTGTAAAATTCATCCCCTAACAGGGTTAAACAGGGGTTGAAAGTTTGAATCCATTACAAATCCTTTGAAACTTCTTAGAAAGGCATAATAGCCGATAACAAAAAAAAGTAATTGCAACGTTTTTGGAAATTCAACCCCTATGGGGGTTAAAAAGGGGATGAAAGTTCGTCTTAGGGTGCAAATTTTATTTTAAGCTACGAACTTGAAACTTTGCAAATAGATATTAAATTAAGATACAAGAAAACAAATTTCAGCGTTTTTAAAAATTCATCCCCCAAGGTGGTAAAACATGGGGTTAAAAATTTGTACGGATATCAAATATTTTTGAGAGTGCGGGACTTGAATCTTTGTATTTGGGGATATTATTAGAAGACAGGAAAAGTTATTTCAGCGTTTGGTGAAATTCATTCCCTAACAGGGTTAAAAAGGTGTTGAAAGTTTGTATGGCGTTCAAATTTTATTTTAAGCTAGGAACTTGAATCTTCGTAAAAATATATGTTATTAAAATACAAGAAAACTAATTTCAGCGTTTTTGAATATTCATCCCCTAAAGTGGTGAAAAAGGGGTTGAAAGTTTGTATGGATATCAAACATTTTTTCGAACGCGGGACTTGAATCTTTGTATTTCGGAATATTATTAAAATACAGGAAAAGTAATTTCAGCGTTTTGTAAAATTCATCCCCTAACAGGGTTAAACAGGGGTTGAAAGTTTGAATCCATTACAAATGCTTTGAAACTTCTTAGAAAGGCATAATAGCCGATTACAAAAAAAAGTAATTGCAACGTTTTTGGAAATTCAACCCCTAAGGGGGTTAAAAAGGGGATGAAAGTTCGTCTTAGGGTGCAAATTTTATTTTAACCTAGGAACTTGAAACTTTGCAAAAAGGTATTGAATTAAGATACAAGAAAACAAATTTCAGCGTTTTTAAAAATTCATCCCCCAAGGTGGTAAAACATGGGGTTGAAAATTTGTACGGATATCAAATATTTTTGAGAGTGCGGGACTTGAATCTTTGTATTTGGGGATATTATTAGAAGACAGGTTAAGTTATTTCAGCGTTTTGTAAAATTCATCCCCTAACAGGGTTAAAAAGGGGTTGAAAGTTTGTATGGAGTTCAAATTTTATTTTAAGCTAGGAACTTGATACTTCGTAAAAATATATGTTATTAAAATACAAGAAAACTAATTTCAGCGTTTTTGAATATTCATCCCCTAAAGTGGTGAAAAAGGGGTTGAAAGTTTGTATGGATATCAAACATTTTTTCGAACGCGGGACTTGAATCTTTATATTTCGGGATATTATTAAAATACAGGAAAAGTAATTTCAGCGTTTTGTATAATTCATCCCTTAACAGGGTTAAACAGGGGTTGAAAGTTTGAATCCATTACAAATGCTTTGAAACTTCTAAGAAAGGCATAATAGCCGATTACAAAAAAAAGTAATTGCAACGTTTTTGGAAATTCAACCCCTAAGGGGGTTAAAAAGGGGATCAAAGTTCGTCTTAGGGTGCAAATTTTATTTTAACCTAGGAACTTGAAACTTTGCAAAAAGGTATTGAATTAAGATACAAGAAAACAAATTTCAGCGTTTTTAAAAATTCATCCCCCAAGGTGGTAAAACATGGGGTTGAAAATTTGTACGGATATCAAATATTTTTGAGAGTGCGGGACTTGAATCTTTGTATTTGGGGATATTATTAGAAGACAGGAAAAGTTATTTCAGCGTTTTGTAAATCCCCTAACAGGGTTAAAAAGGGGTTGAAATTTTGTATGGAGTTCAAATTTTATTTTAAGCTAGGAACTTGAAACTTCGTAAATATATATGTTATTAAAATACAAGAAAACTAATTTCAGCGTTATTGAATATTCATCCCCTAAAGTGGTGAAAAACGGGTTGAAATTTTGTATGGATATCAAACATTTTTTCGAACGCGGGACTTGAATCTTTGTATTTCGGGATATTATTAAAATACAGGGAAAGTAATTTCAGCGTTTTGTATAATTCATCCCCTAACAGGGTTAAACAGGGGTTGAATGTTTGAATCCATTACGAATGCTTTGAAACTTCTTAGAAAGGCATAATAGCCGATTACAAAAAAAGTAATTGCAACGTTTTTGGAAATTCAACCCCTAAGGGGGTTAAAAAGGGGATGAAAGTTCGTCTTAGGGTGCAAATTTTATTTAAAGCTAGGAACTTGAAACTTCGTAAATATGTAGTTAGGTAGTAGGTTTTATTAAATAGAGGACATGAAAATCTTCTAAGGGGGTTTAGAGGGATTACATCGAGGACAATTTTATTCAGTTAGGGGCTTGAAACTTCGTAGGTTGTGAAAGACAATTCTCATGCGTCGTATAATATTAATAATTAAGAAATGATTAACCGTCCTTCCGCAATCTCTTGCTGCATAATGTTCTAAGCTAATGTAGAATATATAACCACCAATATACAAATCCACGCGTACGAAGTCGCGGGCAACAGCTAGTTTGCAATAATTCTGTTTGAATTGTAATATTCTTTGTTTCCTTTATTTATGGCGTATTTAATCTAAATTAATCCACCTATATCTTTCCCTGTAACTTTCCTATTTTCCGCCCAACGCAAATCACATCTCGGGCGAGGTAAACCTTGTTATTCCCATTATGTACAACTCATCCAATATTTTAGCGATCGGCAACTTTCTGACATGCATGTCCTAAGACAAAGTGTGTTATTTCTCGGGGGACCGCGGGGCCGGCAGCGCCGGGAGGCGGGAGGGGATAGTAATATTTTTACGAGCGATTTTATTGTGCGCACTATAAATTTGTCATCGCTGCATTCACTTCACGAAGATTGCTATTAGCGCACAGATTATAATATTATTTAAGTATCAAAACAATATATTATTTAGTACTAGGTAGCTTACTCTCTTTAGCTACTTTCTTTGCCTTTCCTTTGCTCCTAACCCCCCTAACTTTCACATATGAATTATCAAGTATATATACTCGTAATATAATTAGATAAATTCCAGTGCCTAATACTTTGACGCGTTAAATACCTACAAACTCTTTTCTTTCAATACAGACGTATAAGGTGTTATTAATACATTGGTATAACGCAATCTAATGGCTAACCAGTTCTATACCGGTATTCCCCCAATTAGGGCATTTCATGTTATTTGTAGTTTGGCCGTAGTTTGGGGCGCGTGATTATGGGCCACTTACCGAAACGTTCCCACAGCGGCGCTAGCGCAGCTTCATACAGAGATAGTCAACCAGAAAGTTTACCTTTTTATGTACCTACCTGTAGGCGGCAATAGAGATTTTGACAGAATCATACCTAAATGGTCAATAATTAGATGCCTTACTAATATGTGACAATTTTGGTAACATAATGATTAACTTTTTAATCATAGCATATGGATGATCCTGCTTACAATTTAGTAAATATTAATCTGATTACAGTGTGTTCGTAACATGACATCTAAGCCCGTATCATGAGTCACTGACAGTGTCAAAACTGACATATGCGCTATCGAGAACGTAATTTACTTTCTATACAATCTCGTATACACATGTAGTCTCCATTTTCTACTATTTTCTTAATATTCATATGACAATCAGTACCCACACTTTAACATTATCGACCGATTCATTATATACATGTATAGGTATCCTATCTATTTTTTAATATAGGTACTAATTGCTTTACATTATCTTCAAAAAGAAAATGTTGGTAACCCCTGGCCACCTCGGCGTTTAACAGAGTCGCGACGACACGATGACGCAGCGCTTCACACACCTCTCCTCGTGTTCCAGGTTGCTCGTGACCGCCTCCCGCCGCCTACCGACTGCCGACTCTACTCACGCCTACTAACGGTGCCCACTGTTTCCATTTCCAGCAGTTCTACCGGCTAACTGAAACTACTGCTGTCAACAAACTATAATTGAACATCAACGGTTGTGGGTTGCTGGGTAGAATTATGAATTAGGTACGACGCATAGTTAATGGTAGTTTGGGTTTTTGCAGTTTCAATTATCTACTAATAGTTATACATATTAACAATGTTTCAAATAGGTAGTTACTCTGTGATAAATTATGAAAAGGCAAGATCTTGTAATGGATAAAATATACTTAAAAACGATACACTTAAACGTAGGTATCTGGTATTTCTTACTAGTGATTCGATAAGTAATCAATATTTGTTTAGCAATAGTACAGATGTAGGTAGTGCATAATTATTTTCCATCGTATTTTCACAGACACGTTCAAAAATAATAGACAATAAACCGTTCTATAAAATTCCGGTTTTTATTGACGGTTGACTCTCCTTCGTGTACCTACAGTTAGGTACATACGAGAGTCTTAATATATGTTATTTATAACATATGTAAATTAAGACAAATCAAACAGTATTCGTTTACAAAAACACAAAGCTCCTGTTGACTGACAGGTGACATGAGGCACTAAACTAATAAAAAAAGCGGCCAAGTGCGAGTCGGACTCGCCCATGAAGGGTTCCGTATTTAGGCGATTTATGACGTATAAAAAAAAACTACTTACTAGATCTCGTTCAAACCAATTTTCAGTGGAAGTTTACATGGTAATGTACATCATATATTTTTTTTAGTTTTATCATTCTCTTATATTAGAAGTTACAGGGGGGGGGACACACATTTTACCACTTTGGAAGTGTCTCTCGCGCAAACTATTCAGTTTAGAAAAAAATTATATTAGAAACCTCAATATCATTTTTGAAGACCTATCCATAGATACCCCACACGTATGGGTTTGATGAAAAAAAAAATTTGAGTTTCAGTTCGAAGTATGGGGAACCCCAAAAATTTATTGTTTTTTTTTTTATTTTTGTGTGAAAATCTTAATGCGGTTCACAGAATACATCTACTTATCAAGTTTCAACAGTATAGTTCTTATAGTTTCGGAGAAAAGTGGCTGTGACATACGGACGGACAGACAGACGGACAGACGGACAGACGGACAGACGGACAGACAGACAGACAGACAGACATGACGAATCTATAAGGGTTCCGTTTTTTGCCATTTGGCTACGGAACCCTAAAAATATCGAAGTGCCACTTGCACTGTCCAGAGTTAGCCCACAAACCCGGGGTTAACCGATTAAACCTGGAGTTAGCATTGTCACCAGTATAATTTGATACTGAGTTAACGATTAACCCCGGGTTAGCCTGGATGGTGCAAGTGTCGCTAGAGGATTAATTTAATAAAAAGCAACGGGTTGCACTCCCGGAGTGCCGACAGAAGTGAAAACTCAATGACTAGTCCAAAATGTCTGCAGCACTGTATAATTGACCCATCCTCTCCTTTCTATTGAAAAACTTTAGTTCCGAAATTGCTGGTCAGTGAGCTTGTTTAAAATTCGAAATTCAAATTTGTAGCGTTAATTGTTTAAAATTCGAATAGAAATTGTAAAGTTACCTTGCAGACCTCGCATCTAAATATATTTGGTCATGATATTTTGAGTTTTATTCACCAGTACTAGAGTTCACTTTTATTAGCGATTTCATCAAGATGTAGCTTTATTGAATTATATTTGAGTGATATAAAGTTAGAATGTAACTGTGAGATCCTCGTATTTCAGCCCGTACAAGATTAGATCATTGAGCTTTATTGCTTAATATAAAAGTCCAGTTTTAAATAATTGATCTGATTATGATATGCTATGACTAAAGTTCTTTGATGAATAAAAACGAAACAGCAGGCTCAGGCATAAATTTTCGCCGAGCGGTAGAAAGAGAGGGTTACGCCTTACGCCTTACGCTGTCTCGAGTTTATCATTTTTTCCCCACCTCAAAAAGTGCACAGCGCCGCTAAAGAATTTTTCACTTTAAAAATGCAGATGTACTATTTATATCAGAATAAAATTAAATCAACGTCGTATTAAAAACTATAGTTCTAAGCGGTCACACTTATATAATTATTATAAATAAACAGAACACATTATTCGGCCTCAGCCACTTGACGTTTGTCAGCGCTTGGCCATTTTTTTACCTAATGACAATCATTTTTTACCTAATAACGATAAGTCTCTAGGATGGAACAGTTTCTCGTTATAATAATATCTAAGTAGGTACTAAAATATTAAAAAATAAAGGTTCTAATATGAATTTTCTAAAGTTGATTTTTTGACAATTTTCCCTTGTTTATTCCGATTTAGTATACCTACTGGCTAGGTACCAAAATTCCGATGACGAAAACGGCACAGTCATAACATAGTAATAATTATTATCAATTGATATTCGTATTTGAATAATAATTGCCATGAGTGTTTGATACGGCATTAGCGAGTATTGTCAATACACTTGTCAATATTTACTCTTGCTATCGGGCGACGCTCTGCGCGCGCGCTGCTCGCCTTGTCAGGTGACGGGGCCCTGGTTTTACCTGTACGAGTATGTATGAGTACAGTGCGGGCAACAATGAATATTCAAATTTAATTTCTAGACTTTCTAGTTAATTACCTGATATTCGATTCACACATCGCTGTAGGTATATATGTAAAAATAGGTAAATTATGAAATTTATGTAGTACCTAAGATCGGTCAAAAGCATGTGGGATTGATCAAAAGCATGTGTACGGATCCGTAGTCGTCACTATAAACAAAACTCTGAAAATTTTCGCTTTACACGCTATTGAGAGAAAGTCATCATTAACAATTGGTTTAAAAATTGGGGTGAATATAGAAAAAAAATTGTTGGTTAATTTTGAGGACACTATTTAATTGTGATTTATCGCGCACAAATAGTTTACACAAGTAATAAGTTTTTCCCCCAAAAAAGGATATTAAAATAATGCAGGTGGGCACTATACCCATGTAGCAGATGTAAGTCATTGCACTATAATACTTTATATTCGCTTTTTTTTTTGGCAAAAAGTAATTTTACTTTCGAAGAAAGTTCACACCAAAAAACTTTACTTAATCCGATACTTCCCATTCGAAAATTAACCTCCTCTGAAAGTTTTCCCACCTCCTTAAAATAAAATTATCAAATATGTAATAGGTAATTAATCGTATCTTACTTAGGTCTAAGACAAATTCGTAATTTGAATTTGAAAGCTGACGTAGATGGCGTTTTAGGGCTCCGTATTATACGGTAACTTTGGTGGACAAAATTTGACGTTTGAAATTCAGTCACTACAAAGTACAAACTGTCGCATAGGTATATCTATTTCAGCGATCTATTTGTCCAGTTTACAGTTCGCTGCTTCTGTGCTTATAATCAAAAGATTGGAAACAGAATTTAGGGCTCATAATTTTATAATAATAATGAATTATTATATAATTATTTGATCGCGTTATAAGTGATAGTGACCGAGTAGTTACCTAAGCGTACCTTGTCGTTGTTTGCTTAAGATACGATAACTTTCTCGATACCATATCGCAACCAGCGCACACCTTGATCGATATAATGTTTTAAATTTGAGATTCATTTGAATAGAAAAAGCCTCTGTGGAAATTGTTAGACGTAAGTATGTTAATTTGAAGTAAGTCTATTAAGCTTATAACCCCTTCTTTGTCTATTAAGCTTATAATATACATACAGCGTGTAGGTATATTTGATATTACCACATATTTAAAGAGTGGTTTACTAGTGGCTTTGTGAGCTGGTGAGCTGTAGCGAAGACGTGGCGAATGGCTTCGCCATTTTGAAATAAAAAACCATAACTGTATCGCAAAAAAAAAACACAGCTCACCAAATTATGAGAAAATCGGTTAAAAATGCGACCTGTAGAGGAGAACAGCCAGACAGACACATGAAAGCATTTATGCCCAAGCTGAATAGGAGACCTTCACAATCACTCGGCCAATAAGGTAGGGCACGGCCGTGCCCCCAGATCAGCTTTTGTTTTCATAAAAAAATCAGTATCATTTAGTTTTAAGTAAGTTTTGTTTACAAAATATAATAAACCTCTTAGATAATAAACCTATAATGTGTGTTAGTGAACGCATAGCTCCCATGAACAATTCAAAGTAGGTAACTTTAAACTTCGTCGGTTAGGAAAACTCTTACATTAAATATTATGGCTAGTAGGTACTTAGTTGTCAATGAATAGGTAATTACAATTATGATGTTTATTATCCAAATAACATAATTATATTTTCTACTAAATTTACAAACTGATAAATTTTCATTGCTCAACGAGAGCTTTGCTTTAGTTGATTATAAAAAAATGTAATTTCATACTTATACTACTCATATACTGTAATGTGTAGGTATGCAGGAGTGCCAAGCGAATAGCTTTGCTGA
The DNA here is from genome assembly GCF_948474715.1 of Cydia amplana. Taxonomy (NCBI): domain Eukaryota; kingdom Metazoa; phylum Arthropoda; class Insecta; order Lepidoptera; family Tortricidae; genus Cydia; species Cydia amplana. The sequence goes on along the minus strand of NC_086069.1, from coordinate 13,488,222 downwards.
CTTTATTTATCGTCATCATTTATTTAATTTTCGAAATTTATTCAATGTCACGATTTCATGACCAGACTCTCAGACCAGAGTCCTTATTACGGAGAAAAAACAGGTCACCGTTGGGATTTTTCTAGCTGTACTTAGTTGGCTGTGCTGTCAAGTATTTGTTTGATAGATAACCTATCGAGCGAGGTGCGTAGGAGCGTGCTATTTCAGCGCGCCAGTGCACCTACAGGCGCGGGGAGGTTGGTACTTACGCCGTTTGGGTCGCTCGGTGCCGCGCACGCGTATCGGTCATACAATACAATCGAAATAAATAAAAAAATTGCATCAGGATTGGACCTTAATTGTTTAAGTTCGTATAAAAATTGCGGTGACATTTGTGGAAGCGGAAGAAGACAGTGGTCATGGATCTTAGTCAGGTAATGTCAAGTTTTTGAGTAAATAGGCTTGGACTTATTTATGCAGAGTCAGTTTTTTTTCGTATGTAACCATCGTATAGGGTGGTTAATTCGGTTAATGCTTTATTAGAATACAGTCAAGTTGATTCACGATAAAAATACAAGTAAAACATTTTTGCACTAAATTGATGATTATCAATACGACATGAAAAAAACAACACTAAACAAATAGGTAAATTAACTGAAATGGGAGATTTCCGTTTTTTTTGTTTGTAAAAAAAAGTGTCATTTCTACTCTAAATAACGCTGGTTTCAAAATTCTAAATTTATTTTCAAACCCAAAATTTGTTCAGTATTTTAATGTCAATCTTCCTGAACTTCTTCCTTTTCTGGAACTTCCTGCCTTGCACACTTCGCACAGCTAAGTACCTACACTCTAGAATTAACCTGCGGTATTTCCGGCTCGATACGACCTTCAAGAAAAGAGCGGACTCCCATCTTAAAGTCCGGCAACGCACTTACAACCCCTCTGGTGTTGCGGGTGTCCATGGGCGACGGTAATCGCTTACTATAAGGCAATTCGTCTGCTCGTTTGCCGAAAAATAATTACCTACGTTTCGTAATCGAATGACTGAAACGAATGTCAAATGGTTTAAGTTTAAGGGTTAAGAGCGTAAAGTCATTTCGTGATTTTTCTGTGTCAAGCTAACTTAGCCTTTTAAGGTTTTGGTTCGAGTCTGCCATTGCAAATAAAGTCTACTTTCCGGATGAGCTTACCATTGCATTGGTCTTGATTAAAGCGTGTAAAATTAAATATAAAAACTACAATTTTGTGTTAACCCCTTCTTAAAACATCAATAGAGCAATCATAGTACCTACACTCATATACATTTACTTTAACCAACCCACTCTGCATATTTTTGTGTTTTATTTTACCATAATACTAAATCAACACCCATGCATTCTTTAGAATCAAACAAAGTCGAATTCACATTACGAATCCATGATAGATTCATGGGGGATTCCATTATCTCCATACCTACTCGTATAGGTATGCCTAAACAATGATACATTTAGTTACAAAATATGAGTCATGCATACCTAGGTATCGTATTTAGAAAGTCATTTGTAAAACTAATATTTCTTGAATCATGATTCTTGATTCATGATTTATGATTCTTGGCCGGCACGCTTTTCCAATTTTTAATATTGCTTTGGGTATCCCTCGCAATTCCTAATAAAGCCCCATTTAGACGGTTCAAGGATTTGCATGCAATATTCGATACATAGTACATACAATTAATTCAGTCGATCGACAACATAACGCAATGTAGAGAAAATCATATGCGTAATACGTAATAATGCTATAGGTAGTCATAACATTAACCTCTCAGTTCCCAGTGGCTCCAATATGAGTCGGAATTGTATGGATTTAAGAGGTCCTGGGAAATGAGGGGTTAATTTTCTATAATGTAATGATTTTAAATTCCAAAAACTCCATAACATCCGTTTTCAGAAAAAAACCTTTGACCTAAAATAGCTGGCCACAAAAAAATAAGTAACGTTGCTGTTAGCGACTAATATATTATGACACGAAACAACGTTAGCAAACAATATTAGGATAAATATTCATATAATACATTAGGTGTGCTTAAATTAATAGGTAGCATTTTATGTTTGCCTTGTTTTTACAATAACACATGCACTGGTTTGCCTAGTCGAAGCTCAGGCTTCACAAGTATTAAAAAAAACAATAAAAGTCCAAAATTCTGTAATTCTGATTTGACTACATTACTTAGTTAAACTGGACACCTGATTTGATGAATTTAATAATTTTGCTTTACTTATGTTTAGGTTGACTGTCTATACATTGGTGGATAAAATATTGTCAACACTGATCATATTTAAGCCATTCGCTGCTCTCTTCAAATAAATGCATCCTGTGTCTTCATATATTTTTTTGTTTCGCTTTATGCATCCAATCTACTTCGTATACTTGTACCTAGTTATTTACTCGCAAAAAGTACCTAAACTTTAACATTTGTGAATTAACTCGATTATTTTTTAATCACTCTGGTCTATTATTCGGTACAAGGAAAATGTAAGACAGTAGAAATATGATATGATGTCACACTGGCACTCCCTTCGTCTAGCGATGTTTATGCAAATGCCAATTCACCGATAAGCGTGATAGCGTTACTCATTGATACCTACTCGTAGTGTTTCACAATAAATAAGTTATGATATCAAGTGAGGTTGCCGCGCTTGGGTTATAATAAGTAAAATGGAATGGAATTGAAAATTTCGAGAACTCCAATTGAGTCAGTATCTGGGAAAGAGCTGTTTCCTTATCTAACACAACTGGGCATCATCTTAACAACTAACATATAATTTAAACTGTTTAGACGACAACGGTTTCACTCACTTGAATTCTTAGTCGCTATTGACGACATGTTTCGGGCGGGTCTAAAAAGTTTAAAATATGTCTCACGAAAGTTTAATATCGATAACTAACATAATTATTTATTATACTTAGGTACCTACTTAGTATAAACTCTTGGCGTTGTGTAGGTTTCTTGAGTTACTGATCAACAATGCTAATATATATTTTTAGGACATTCTTTACACAGATTGACTTAGTTCCACAGTAAGCTCAAGAAGGCTTGTGTTGTGGGTACTCAGACAACGATACAAATACATAGAAAACACCCAAGATTCCGGAACGAATATCTGTGCTCATCACACAAAAAAATGCCTTTACAGATATTTGAACCCAGGACCGCGGCTTCACAGGCAGGGTCACTACCCACTAGGCCAGACCAGTCGTCAAAATGAAATTCAATATTTCACATGTCTCAATCGACTGTTAGTAAACCCACAGTTCCCGTAACCTCGTGCTGGCAGTAGTGGATATGAGGCGAATAATGGATATAAAGGGGAGTTAGTTAATAATATATTTTTAATGAACTAATTAACAATCTGAAATTCGTGTCTCATACTTTAAAGAAAATTTCACTGAGGTATTCATTGACCGAGGCGAACCGACTAGAATTGAACCGACGTCTTAAACTTTAATGACTCACTCACGCCAAATTATATCGTGGACAGAAGGTTCAAGGTAAGCGCTAAAATACGTTTTTTCAGGAGAGGCCGTCTAATTTTTTTAGCGACTACTAGTACGAGTAAATGGCCAATAATTTTTACAGTACTTATGGTGCTACTTTATCGCCCTAGGGCGGGATTAAGAACAATATGTGCCTATGTCAAAAATTTAAAGGGCTATAATGTAATGTAAAACGTTGTACATAGGTACACGTGCGAAAAGGTAATTCGCAACTCGTGTCGATTTCAAACACTCCCTTCGCGAATTCCTACTTTTCGCACTTGTATTTTCGCCGAAGTTTTATTGACCGAACTTCACTAGCCAACCGACTTTTCGCAGATTATTTACTTTGGCAACCAACATTCGGCAAATTTTCATTACGATAACGTTTTACTTGGTAGAGTTACCTATTGTTAAGTCGATTAACAACATTTAGAATACATTTCTTTTGCCAAATAATTAAATTGGCTAAATATTGATTATAACGTCTAGTCATTTGACGAAGTCAAGATAGTAGCGACGACGAGCGAAGCTAGGAAGAACGAGTTAGCAATTTTTTTTTTTTTGAAATTTATATCAGCGATCAAGACCCATATTACAAATACCTTACAGACTAACATATATACATTTTATAAACTTAAAAACTAAACACTATTTAGGCGACAACACGGCGTGGCTCCGTTGAATCGTCTGGTCTTGTGTGTCTGGTGTTGTGTGTGGTGGCTAATGTGTTTCGTTAGTACAAGTAATGTCCCTTACACTTACAGACAAAATATTGTTGTTTGAATATATTAAAATGTCAAGTTAATACTAAATCTACATTTTGGAAAAGTTTAAGTTCATCTACATATAACCTACTAGTAACCCATATCGATGTCACAACAGTTGACAGAAATTCGCTACCTAACTTAACTCGATTTCAAATGCCCAATGAGTCAGTCAATTTAGCATTCCAAGACGCACCCTAACCGTGCATGCGCGATAATCAAGATGACCCATATTCGATCAATTGAATATCTTTCCAATATCAGAGTGCAAACATGCTTGTTCCGAGAAACGTTGCGAATATTGCGCCGGCGCATAGAGCATGCGAGTTTAATTTATCGGCTGAATAAACATGATCGATAACGTCAGGTGTTTGTGGAAAAATGTGGGCCATGCGCAGGTGCCCTGCCTTTTATAAGAAGCAGGTTGAACAGATTCATATGTATGATATACTCGTGAGACGAATACGGATATTTAACGTCATTATTTTCATATTATATTTGTAAATAATAATTTTTAAAATACGTATAGTCAACAGTCACCTGCAATAATATCGCAAAGATATGTGACACGTTCTTATGGCTCTTCAAATAAGATCGTGTCAGATATGTTTGCGGACTGCGTTGTGCAACATATAATTGCAGATGACTGTACCTTATAAGTATACAATACCTTGACACAATCAAAAAAACCAGGAGTACCTACATTTATTTTTATTTTAAGGCGTTACTTGCTCTAATGATCATATATGCCCAAAATTTGCTAGTAATGCTCTGTGACCAACGATCAAAAATATACTAAGATAACCAATATTAAAGAATAAAAAAATAAATAAACGCAATAAATGGTTGGTATTGTTGAAATTTTTCATAAAATGAAACACAATAGTTATGAGTCGGATGTCATTCAATCGGTTTGAGACTGCTACGAGCAAGTACTTAATCGCGTAAGTGATAATGAGGACGTGCCATGTCCTGAGTTACGGAAGGACAACATGATGTATGACGTCACAATGAGAAGTCTTGATCGTAGGCACAAATTAAGACATTACGAACTCAATATATGCAACTGAGTATAGGTACAGAAACGGCGCCAGATATTAGATTAGGCAGCAATTATAATTAGTGGACTGGTTGAGGGTGTGGCGAACAGCGACTGATAGCGGATGATAAGGTGGCGGGTTCCTTCGCGCTACACTAATACGGCGTCGAACGCCTTCAATAATTATGTTAACGATTTTCCTTTCGCGAAAGATTCTTGAAATTGTTAGTTGTGGCTCGTGTGGGTCATTTTTTATTTTGTTGACGTTTTTTCATTTTTCTCAGATTTTGATAAAATTTGGTGGACAGATAGAGTTCCTTATTCAGTACAACATAAGCCCAATTTTACCGTATGTCCTACAAAACCTTCCGCTGAGTAACGTATGGAATTTTCCGTAACTCAATGGGCATTTTTATAAAAAAAAAATTACATAATTTAGATTTTGTGTTTATTCGGACCAGAATAAGGAGCTTTTCAAACTTACCAATTTTTATCAAAATCTGACAAAAAAATAATAATGGCCCACCTATTTATGTCTCAATAATTTTAATTGTAGGTACACTAGTTACCATTTTATCACCAGAATATTGTAGAATAAATGCATTCGCGTACGTATTCCATGTGAGAATATGTACGAATGGTTAGGTTAGGTCAGGTTACCTATAATTTATATTTAGATTACTTATTAATGATTTAAAAGCTTATTTCTTGTAGTAGTTCTTAGTCAATGACCAACATACTCGTATTACCTATGTTAAAATATCATGTTAGATTATTACTATCACGAAAGAAATATTATGTTATTGACACACTAACACACGTGAAGTTATGAGTATTAGCCTCAGTAAACTGGTATGGACAACACGACAGCATGGCGGACTATTTATAGTTACTTACATTAAAAAGAGTAGGTAATTTTGTTACCAGAACATACTTGGCGTATGACTACGTTAATAACGTCGTACACTTGGAACGTTGGAACCTTCCATTTGACAAACAATATTTAGATGGGATATTTATGATTAGGTAATTATACTAATTATACATATTATATATCGTGTTGTTTTAGGAAAGTAAGTTGTTAAAAAGTAGATGCACGAAATGTCTGTTTCTAAAACGTAACATTTTACGAATTGGCACGAAGTTACCTACAATAGTTATTTGTTGTACCAAGGGGAACAGTTGTTGTTCAATACCTTGTATTGTTACCCGAGCAAGCGATGGATTCTTAGTGGAATCGTGAGTGTAGCAAGTGTTTCAAGACACAAGGTTTAAACAAACTTTGCTACCGAGAGAAACACAAAAAAAATCACCAACCAACGGGAGAAAAATACTCACGGACATTAATAAACAAATCGAAATAAACGCTCTTAAATATTTATCATTCAATCTCATCGCTTAAAGTTCAATTCTATCAGCCAACATGAGGAAACAACTCAAAATTTTCATACTAAATACTTTACAGTAGGTAAATCTGGTGCTACATTACGAAACCAGGTGCTAAAATAAGCACAGTACGTAACTACGTCGAAAATGTAAAGGACCATATGTACTGTAAAACGTTGTACAATACACATGCGAATAGGTAATTCGCAACTCGTGTCGATAGAAAATACTTCCTTCGGAATTCGCCACTCGTTGCGAATTTCCTGTTTTTCGACTTGTATCGTAAATAACTACTGCCACTCTTGTGGATAAAATGCAACATTCTCATCAGTTTTTGAGAATAAAAAGAGCCTTTACGAGCTGGGAAGGATTACCTACCGATATTATAATATATGTTTCGAGTTACAAGTTGTATCAAACGTACCCTAATTGATATGAGTATCAAAGTCACCTGTCTCTCGATTTTGAATACATTTAAATACATGAGGCAGACGGATTACCGCGATAAGATCGTACGATCGCCCTGTCGCTTCTATTCAATCGCGGCTTATCATAAAAGCTTGTTTGTTTTAGGTACCTACATATAGTAATTATCATTAACCAAATCATCGCAACTAACCATTTTTATTAAGTATTTTATAATAATCACAATGTTTTATTTCTTTTCATTACGTACCTAACTCTATTGAAGCCTGACTTGTTACCGCACACTTATCTTATTTTTACGCAATTTGAAAAAGCAGCGACTCGCGATCGAACACATTAGTGTAAGTAGGTATTTAAAATCTGGTAAGTACTATTTTTTTAACAAACCATTTGAACCTTTCTTTAGTTACTGAGTAAGGGCTCGCATTAACTGCCCTTCGTGCACGCGACGCGTATCGTCCATCGGGCAATTAGTCACAATTCAATAATTTGATTCGACACATTAGATAGTCCTTACTAAATTACTAACAAGGGGTCTGCTGTTGATGGGGTTGATTACTGCTCACAAATTTAAATATCGTTTAAACAATTACGTTCGTCCTCTTGTCGTTATCTGATCATTAATATTAATTCAGTAGGGTGGGTTGTAGTTATACAGCTCAAACTACATGGTAAGTACCTATTTCAGGTTCTGTCTAACCACTTTGATACTTAATCCATGATACATAGTGTACCAATTTTATTAACCTACCTATGTAAAGTAGTAGTCTTATAATATGGCTTGAAAATCCGCGTGTGTCACATGTGTAATATTTTATACGTCTATAAGGATCTATAGGACAAATGCAGGTTCCTTGCTAGACTTATCTTATGCAACTAACTTTGAAGGAATGCGCACAATTTGAGGTTGTATGTAATAATATGTTGCAGCTAATTGTGTAAAATAAATGAAATATATATTATTATGTTAACATATTGGCTGCTTAATTGTGACAAGATTGGTCCACGCATACTTCAGGTAGGTATTCAAAATACTGAAGTAGGATCTTTAGTATTTAACTTGCTGATCAAGAAAGTCGTTCTTCCAGCTTCATTGATCTCAAGATGTGTCCTATCTCGTATCGTAGAACGTCTAGCAGTGCGCCGGGCGGAGGGGAGGCGTGCCGGAGGCGGCGCGCGCGCACGGCTTCTAACGCCATTGGCTGCTGCGGCGCGCCTAGCCGGCTTCCACGAATTATCCAATGTAAATCCAAGGTTTGTTAATAGACATTCACCTGAAATAATTACTATGAAAGTTTATCAATATTTATAGGTATTTGTCCATCGGTTGGGCAATCTGTGCTGAGGCAAGCGGCTTGATGGACGTGGTTGATAATGATGTCGCTGACAATGGGACGATTGACGGTCATGATTGGCAAGCGACTTATTACTTAGTAATCGATTCTGATATTCTTAATCGTTTTTTTTAACGTTATATCATTATTTGGAAAATGCTTGTGAAAAAGTATTTATTGTTGATCTTTTTGATGACGATGAAAATTAATTGTACCTAAATAATAAAAAAGAGACTGTAATATACAGTAAATAAACTGTCTCGTTAACATACCGATCATCGAGTAACGATTAAGGCTATTTAATTGAATAAATCGATGTTGATATTATCGATTACCGAAGTTTAATCAAATGAGTCGATGCTGCGGGTCAGATGGCATGTGTCGCCTGCTTGAACGCAGCTGGCGTAACGCTGCTGATTTATATCGATGTGTGCTTTTAGTTGATGGACCGGCTTAATAGAGACATTGGTTAGTTAGTAAATAAGTTACATTCTTTATTGCAGCACAAATTTAAAACAAATTCAGAAACAGATTTATAATGTAAATAATCGTAGCAATAGGCGATCTTATTGCTATTAAATATAAGCTATCTCTTCTGGAATATCTTACTTAGAAAAAATACTGATACTGATACTTCTTAATTGTAGGTATATATATATATATATATATATATATATATATATGTAAAATTGTATTAAACACTCGTCTGTTTATAATCTCGCTAGTTAAATTATAAATTGACGGTAGGGAGATTATAAACTAACCTAACCTAACCTACGTTAGAATATAAACTAACGGGTTCACAATCTTACGGTATCATAGGGTAATTCCGGGGTAGTTGGCCATAGTTTTTTTGGACTCGATAAAAAAATAAGTTTACATGTAATTAAATGAATATTTACTTCTTCATAAACTTTGATTAATTGACTTTCAAAAATGAAAGAAACAAAAAAATATTTCTATTGCAAACAGCTTGAAAAAATGTTTAAAAAAAATTTACAATTGGCCATCTCTCCCGAGGTATCCGGGAGTGATCATCATACCATTACAGGAGAGATGGCCATAATATAACTCTTCATTTGAGTATAATTTATTTTTCATTTTTATTCCCCAAGTCCCTTTTCTTTTCAAGACCCCGCTTAGGCCACCTAATACCAGCAAACAGCGCACTCAACGCAATAATGGAGGAGAAGAGGCACGTGATATTTTTTCCCACACATTGCAATAGTTATCTTTCTAAATGAACTCCAGTTTCCTTTTTTAATCGTTATCATACATAGGGGGACGTTGTCACTGATATCTAATAACCTTTAGAATACCTAATTCGTGGTAGATACATCTTCATCACTGTGTGCCTTCACGGTCATATGGCCATAATACCCTAACTTGAACTGGCCATCTCTCCTTTTCGTCCGGGAGAGAAGACCACGCCTAAAATCAAAACAAGTTGAGACTCGAGGTTCATTCTTATTTAGGTTAGAACAATACTACAACCGTATACTTTGCACCAAAAGCAAATAACCATTATAATAAGACATTAGTATCACCACCATGTAAAATATGATCCCTCTAAGAAATATTTGCACTAGTCAAAACAATCAACAAGGATTTTACGTACTTTTACAAGTTTTCCCCCCAAAATTTTGGCCATAATATCTTTGCTCCCAAGCATGACGTGAAGCGTACTAAACAATAACTAGCGACATCTAGTCATCAGAACCATGAAATATTTGGATGGGCAATCTCCCCCTTATGGCCATCTACCCCGGAATTACCCTATATAAGGTAATAAATAAATTATATACCTTGGACTAATCTCACGGTTCAAGAATGTTAAATTACCAAAATTCAAGATTGAAGGTCTCGTGATAAGAATATGTATATTACTTGGGTCAAGATATATGCACTTGCACATAATAGGTATTGAATTAAAACTGATTATTTTTATTTGTGAATTTGATATTTCATAGGTACAAGAAAATTGTTCTTGGTCCAATGTCTATAACAAGTACAACCTATTTTATTTCTTGAAAGAAGACTTGATTAAAATTTGAAAAGGTCCTGAAAAAAATAATATTCCTTGGTTCAAGACCTTTTTTTCTCTGTATCGGGTACATAGTGTACCTACTCTTTGCAACTTCTTATGCTCGAGTAGGTACACTAAAATATAATTAATAGTCATTATCCACAATTACATATCCTTAATTCAACAAAAATAATAATTAATTTTTGTTTAATTTTCGCGAAGTATATTTTTATGCTCTGCGACTACCATTTTGTACTCTCGTTGTACGTTTTGATATTTATTGCAGTAGCACTATATTTACTATGCTTTTCTTTTAGGTAGTTAAACGTGCCTAATATAGATCTACTCGTCTAAACTCGCTAAGAAAATTTTATGTCGTGTGTACATGTTTAAATTTAACAAAGATATCTTGTTGTAGTTTGAACTCTGAAAATTTACGTAAAAATGACAATTGTCTATGACCTTGCATACGAATAGGAACAGCATGACATCAATGGAGTAAAGACTGTCACACGGGTGGCGGCAGGCGGTGGCCAAAAATCGAACTCACTGTGCAAAAACAGCATTCCCGTCAGATTTGAATGAGCGTGTGGTCCGATACGAGGAACAGGAAAAAGCACCAACGTTTAGTTAGAAACAACTGGGGCCCGCCCAAGAACGAAAGTTTTTCCCTTCTTACCTCTTTGTCTCGATAATGTGGTCATTTACATGCCATTTGCCCAACTACTGCTTCCCAGAAAAGGAGTTGTAGGTACTTATATCTTCAAGCGTGTCTCTTAGGAAGCAAGTTCATATGATAAATTGCCTTTATTTACTTGAAATCTAGTACAAATTATTACAACATTTAATGGCTAACGGGAGATTCGCAATTATATACTCGTATGTACTTACCTACTTAGGTATATTTGAATGAGTTTTGACTGTGTTGAATTTATATTTTAACGTCTATAAATACATTCCAGCTTCTTTTAAGGAGTATAATAAATGATTTGTACAATTCCCGTGTCCCTTTACAATGTCCAATAATAAATTGTCCCGCATACCACTTGCTAACAAGAATGGGACATCCATTCATTAATTACGCATTAAAAAGCCATAACTGTCCATTTAGGCTGATCAGGTACCCAAACAAATAGGAGCCCGACCGCACTGCGGGTGATCAAAGGGTCAATATGGGTAAAATATTAATACACATGAATATAAATATAATAACAGGTGACGTCTATGTACCAGTCCTCGACACTGCCTCAAAACTTGCCATCTTCATCTTACGTCAACTATTGGAATTAGCGAGTCTAACACAATGAAGTTTAATTTAGTTAATATGTACCTAAATTACCTAATATCCCATCAAAAACATAAATGTGAAATGAGAGCCAAATTCAATATTAAGATTATGCGTCGTTGTCGACTTCGCTGGAAAAAGATTTGAGAAAAGTAAAAATTAAAAAGTAAGAGGCAATCCCGCTGATTTCTGAAACAAATCATTTTAAAATTACTGCAGTTTGTTAAAAAATGTGTTATTTCGTAAATATTTCATTCTAAATGTTTTTCGGTAGGGGTTATTTATCTTGACATAAGTATGTAAGTACAGTCTCCAATTGCAAGGAAGTCCTAAGGAAAAAAATCATGGCCGTAGGTCGGTTAGATGAAGCATCTGCTACCCTGGAATCCTTTTCGAAATAGATACATATTATACATATCTCTACAGTTCGCGGTCAAAAGTATATATCACAATAGAATTGTTCTACATCTAAAGACTCATTTAAAGATCTTTGTTTTTAAGTTATTGCAGGATGGTAGATACTTTTGACGCATAGTCTGATCCGCTACTTTTGATGCCGACTGCACCTATAAACAGCAAAAAGATAGCAATTTTGGGACATTAGCAGTCGTAGACAATTGGTAATTAACAGACAGACTAATGTAACCATTTGATCGACTGAATCGTTTCATCCATACATTTAGGTAAAGGCAACATTCCCGCATTTTGTCGAAATCCCGGGAAACGACGGAATTGCACGCATTCTCCGCGGCTCCAGGCCACCCGGAGTGGTTCTGTGTATATGCACACTCATGTACACTTTATTCTGTAAGCTCACTATACCACCATGTCATAATGTCGAAATGGTCTAAACTCAAGACGTCAGTAACAATTTAACCAAAGGTGCATGAGCATGATAAAGTTCCAAGGTAAATTACGATTAAAATATTTTTGTGGATGTAAACATTAAATTTCCAATAAAGAAAAGTAAGAATTTAATGGCATAAAAAATATTAAGTTCATACCATCAGGCTCACAGTGTTTGTAAAATTTCTCTGTTTTTTTAATTAATTGACCATCGGTAATTATCGCAAAACACTTAAAAATTTGCCGCATGCTTTAAATTTTCGCAAAATAAAGGAAAACGAAAAAGATAAGACCGAATTCGTAAGTATCTATTTATTGTTTGTACGTGTTTTTTTTTGTAGTACCATGTAGTACTTATGCTTTTAATTACAGTAAGCTGCTTTAGAACTACAAATGGGCGTGTTTTCAAAATATCCATGTTTAACTGAGATTAGGTACATGATTGACCACCTGTGGCCGAGGCCAGAATCGAACCGGCGTCTCCAGCTTATGCAGCTAACGTCCTGATCCTGACCACTGCACCACCACCTAGAGCGTGTGACGTGGTCTAGTTCTAGGTAGTTTCATTAGTATATTACATGTATTTCAATTTATAATGTTTAAATTCATAGTAAATAGTATTAGTAGTGTGACTAGGTACTTAAAAAACAAATCAAAAAATATCTAACAAAATTGAGATTATAAGAATTTGTGAATACAGTGAAAGTGTGATTGTCATATTAGCCTAGCTACTAGGCAGTGTAAATAATAACTTTGGCATAGGAATTGACGAATATATTTTTAAACGTTTATTTCAGGCGCTCTTAGTTGATGATAAATCAGTTGTTGTTTGCTGACTAAGGGATAAGTCTTGGCTTAATAAGACAGCATTTAATCTAGAAATTTATAATAAGAATATGGCCGGACTCAATGGTTGACATAATAGGTCTTGCGCATGATTACAGCGCAGCGGTAATGGCGGTCGATCGGTTGACCCTGAGCGGCGGCGCGGGCGCAGGTGCTTTATGGTTATTAAACCAAATCCAATCAGCCGCGCCGCCCGCGCCGTAGATAGGGCTGTCTCTACGCGAGTGTATGCTTTCTTTATGGAACCATGAATCCTTTTGCATGACAGAGATGGGCAAACTATCAAAAATAGTCCGTGAAAGCTGTATAGATACTTGGATGGTATTATCTTGTGCTTTTGTCTGGTTCGTAGGTTTCTTGGTACAATACAAATAGAAAATTACGATTTTACTAAGTTATAATTTAATAGTGGACTATTATTGTGTTTTGTTCCCTTGAACAAATTTCCGGGGTAGTTTAACGACACATTTTTTTTAGAAGTAACAATGGTTTAGTTTACTATGAACCAAATTCTCGCGACATCTGTATGTCATAGGCTGATAAGAATGTTTAGGTATAACCTAATCTTGAAATATACAAGTGGCACCCCTGTAGCTCGCGTCGCAGCATGATTGCGTAATGACGCGCGCGCATCCTAAGCACGCCACTAACCACCGCACTGCACCGCCATTATAATAATATCTGGACCGATTGTGATTTTAGAGGAAGTCGTTACGTTATTGTGGAGTACTTTTACTTCCTAAAGATTGGTCGTATGGCGATTACGGATATTGTCTCGACAATCATGATGGGAAGTATAGATATGTTATCTTTTTTTCATCTTGAATATTGTCATACTTATAATTATTTAAGTATCGATATAATGAATGAATAATTATACCTATTAATCCCGCATTTTAAGTACTTACACACAATGACTTGCTGTGTAAATTCCACATATCTTCATCATAAATGTAAATTGCTATATACTCTACGCTATATTCGTCAAAAAAAAAATAGTTAAAATTAATCCATTTACGAGTCTATAGAGAGGTATCGTAATAACGACCAAGTAAACTTCATTATAGGTAATCATTATAGACAACAAATGTAAAATGATTCAAAAAATGTACCTACCTACCTGCCAAACTTTTTTATACTACTACAAAAATTATCTACTGCTGAGCCCGCCAAGAAGCCTGCGTGGTAATTACAGCCGGATTCGATTTGGCGGCGCTGCGCTGATCCCGGCGTCATCTGCATAATAACTCGTCTGGATTTAAATTATTTCGGAGGACACCGTGTTATTAGAGGCATAATGCGCGCGGCCTCCACGAGACCAGCGAGAGCACATGCGTGGAAGTTGTGAACCCTTCATGTTGAACAATCAAAATAATGTTGCCATTGCTGGCCTGTTGCATTACAAATTACAATGGAAAAATATACAGATACTACTTTACGCTTAGGAACGTAAATTTGCCATACATAAAGATATCGCGCTACTTTTCAGTCCAATGCTAGAGTATACAATTAACTAATCCTACCTACATACAGGTTGGTACAAACCTAAAATCTGCCTAAAACAGATATTTTTAATGTTACTTACTTGCATCCATAATATAACACGTATCAATAATCAAATTAAATTCTAATTTACTTTGAATTAGATTTAGATGAACAAAATTCACGTTCTTGTGCAAGGTTTATAAGCGCAAAACGTTAGCTTCTACGGATGTTTATTCTTGTAGTGGTACGCAAATCATGCGCCGGCGCCGCCCCGCGGATAAAAATAATTGCCCCTGCGACCGCGCCATTACCTCAAACTATACACAATCACCGGCTGTGCCCCGCATCTCAGCACCAACAAAAATTCAATGTTACACCAACTTATAGCAGACACTGCAATCCATTGCTTTTCATGTCGTATGGTCAGGTATATCGCGCCATAGAAAGCTGGTAATGGACATTAAACTAATGACTATCGACGAATTCTGGTAAGCAACAACGATATACTGTGCTCATTACAATATTAATCAATGCTTTCACATCGACTGGGATGAAATAATAAATAAATGCAGTCTTAATGTTAGTTGCGCAATACTAATGTAAGGGTTCTGCAGCAAATGATAGAGTGGAGACAATGCGCCAGTACAACAGATTGCTGGGCACTTGATCAGTTTTAAAACTACAGATGATTATATGATTCAAACGTGAATTGTCGTGCAGACCGAACTAGGATGTGATTTGGATATTATCGAGGCCAATACATGCAAGAAATTATAAGTACACTCAACAATTGACAGTCAAATTAGAAACTGAAGTTACCTAACAAATAATAGGCCTACTATGTTTATTGACAATTACAACACTAAATTATTTATTCGCTTAAATGACCTTTAATTTATGAAACTGAATTGCAACACTTATTTATGTATGTTAACAGAGATGTTTGTGATAAGTACAGTCACATGTTTTAATTTATGACCCATTTTTGTACCTTGTCACAGTGACAATAGCATGAGGTCTCTAGCGACTTTCATGTTGATTATCACTGTGACAAGGTACGAAAATGGGTCATAAATTAAAACATGTGACTGTACAATACCTATAGCCAACTAACTATACGAGGTAAATGAATAACCTACACTGTCACAATTTGCAAGTACCTACCTTCTTAATCATTACTCTCATTATACAAAACATTTGAAATATGCCATTAGCAAGATATAATTCCAATGCTATGGAAATCTATGCATAGTAATACATGCGGAAAAAGAGGATGGAAAATGCTATTACCTAGTAGATGTTCAATAAAATTTGCCTTATTTGCTGAAGATAATATTCGCGGTAGACAATTTCAGTTACACGCTCGTATGAATATGGCACATATTCGAATGTTGCTAATTATTCTGTAACAAGAATTATAAGTGAGCTTGTATTAATGGCAATTACAATGCAGGTCTGTTTGTCATGCACTTATAATTGCAATATCATCGATCATTCGCTTATTGCTAAATACTTGAAATGTACATTAATCCAGTTGTTATAATTAGTCAGACCCCTATCACAGTAGTTTTAATTGAAATGTTAAGGCGTGTATGGTCGGTTCTTTAAAAAAAATATCTTATAATTTTGCAAAGTAGTACATATGTACTTACAAAAAATTTAGGGTAGGTAGGTAGGTACCGTAGTTTACTAAGTTATGGGAATGGAACAGGAAGTTTACTATAGAAAAGACGCTTAGCATAAGGAATTGCGTGCATTGACCCACCAGTTCCTATCTCTATCGCACGCGCGTAATTATATTGCTGTCCGGCTCGCACAGTGACATTGACGGTCGGCATCATAGATTGTATATCTTTTGTCCTTTATCGTCAAAACATATTGTGCCGTTACCTACTTATTATATGGCCTCGCTATTATAATTAACCAATATCGAAATTGCCGCATGACGTGCGAACGTGCATGAATAATCTGCTGTTAAATTGTAGGTATACTAGTAGAGTGTAAGTACATAAGTAGTGAGTGTAGTGACTAGTTGAAGGGGCAAAGGCACCGTGAAACAAGTTCGCACTTACTCGCCGTTCATAACGCGCCGTTAACATTAACGACAATTGCGCAAGTAGTGCCCGTAGTAATCGATGCTTACCCATTTACCCATGCACGCCGGGTATTAAATTCCACTTGTTCCCTGCGTGTTAATGCTCGTAGACCTACCTACTCGTTGCACTACAAGGAAACAAAAAAACAACGGGTTGCACTCAGGGAGTGCCGGCAGAAGTGAAAAAGAAGTGAAAACTCAATCAGGTTAACGCCATCTAGCGTTAGCGTTAATTACTTGAAACCCCTAAGCACATCACTGTTAGTACTCCAGTTATATTAATACCAGTTAGAGCGAAACTCACTAGATGGATAGTTTTTCATGTAATGTCATCGAGTTTTTCTTTATTGTTTTAAATGTCATCTAAATGAGTGGCCATCTAAATCTTACGGTCACGTGATCGTCTTACTCTGTCTCGAGTTTAACATTTTTTCCCCACCTCAAAAAGTGCACAGCGCCGCTAAAGAAGTTTTCACTTCAAAAATCTATTGGACCAGTACGGTTACCATCAGTTTGTCACTGACATAAACGCCGTCGAGAACGTAATTTACTTTCTATACATCTCGCTCGCACTCGCATATTAGTGCAAACGGGATGTATAGAAAGTAAATTACGTTCTCGACGGCGTTTATGTCAGTGACAAACTGATGGTAACCGTACAGTAGGTAGGGTAGGTTAAAGTATTAAAAAATCGACTATCTCTCGTCAACATTGTGAGAGATCAACCCCACTATCAATAAACTATCTTTATTAATAGTGGGTCACTTAAAAGTAAAAAAATATTTACCCACGACTAAGGTAAACGTACTGGTGCTTGACGCGGTACCAGTACATGTCATCTTGAAACTTAAGTCATTGTCAATAGAGGTGTCAGCAGGGTGTCATCTATTGGGCATTAGCATGTCGAGCACTAGTACGTTTACCTTACGAGGTATGAAAAATAAATAAATAAAATCTGTTCATTCGCTTTGGAGCTAGAATTGGAGATATATCTCAGTCTGCACGGTGGAGTGCAGGTTGGTCGACCCAATGCCGCAGGCAAGTACCTTGGTAGCCAGGCTAAGGATGATTTCGATCAATGAGCAATACAAGTCAATACTGTTTTAGTAGTAGTGTTAGCACTTGACTTCGATAATTAAAAACCAATAAAATATTAGTCTTATCCATAATCAAAATGTTATAAGAAATGCATCCTAACTGATGTTTGATTAACCATGTTTTATTTGACTATAGGTACCTACTTACATGACACATGACAATATGATTGTAGCGACACTATCTCGGCTTTAACTCGAGCTTTAGAGATGTTTGATATGTGTTATATGGTTTTAATAGTAGTTTATGCAACAGTGATATAATAAGGGTTCTTAAAATTCAAGGGTCGAAGTTACAAAACGAGACGTAGTCGAGTTTTGTAAAAAAAGACCCGAGAATTTTAAGAACCAATTATGAGCTGTTGCATACATTACTTTTTCTATGACAGCTGCAGCAAAAAAAAAAAAAAAAGAGTTATTATTAAAAAAAAAGAGTTATTATTTAAAAAAAATTGAGTTATTATTTAAAAAAAAAAGAGTTATTATTGTAAATGAAAACATACCTCTTTCAATCAAGATGATCGGAACTTGTATCTTTAAAAAAAATAAAGCAGTTGTATTATACTCATAAGATGACTGCTAGCAGTCATCTTATGAGCCTATAGACAAATCATTCAAATGACATTGCTTTAGATATCACTGTCAGTCATTTAATTGACACATTTAAGTGCTGGAGTAGAAAAATGATTTTGTAGTTACATAGTAAAATAATGTCCTAGTTTTTTATACGAACAATATAAATTAAGTTCAATACCTATATCAATTCAAATTTCAAACATAATTACATATATTTTATTCTATTTTTGGACATTTTAAATTGAAAATTTTACCAAAAGTGCGTATACATATGTGACGTCCCACGGGTAAAGGTACCTTATGACCGTTGGCGCTTACGCTATTATTAACGCCGCTCCACCGCACCGCCGCGCGCTATTATTATTGCGGCGCTATGCGACGTAAGCGCCAAGTGCCATAAGGTACCTTTTGCCGTAGAACGTCACATATAGGTATTATGAGACGGACCCATTATAATGAATCTCGACGTGTCCAGCCGGCATGTGTGTGATCCGGCTCCTTTGCATTAGTTAAACAAAGTGAGGTAACCTTGTCCGTCGTTTTTGCACCCGCGGCCGCGCGCATTCCGCCGCCGAATGTTTGATTAGGAATGCCAGTCGCTGGTTTAATCGACGGATTTAAGAGCGCAGCCTATTAAGGCACAGAACGTATTATTGTTAACGGCGTTAAAATCAGCAAACCTTTAACAACCGTTTTATGGATGTGTCACGCTAGACCGGACCGGGCCGGAGCATCCGGCGCATCGTTTTCTATGGCAAGCATCACGTGATCACCAAGCTCCGGCCCGGACCCGGCCCGGTCTAAAGTGAGTCATCCTTTTATCCTAATATCGACAAGTACGAGTACCTACAGAACCTTAACGATATTGCATCTGTCATTCGTGGTGAAGAACAGAAGCAGTGGCCCTAATAGCCAATAGATAGATACTAATTTATCTATTTATGTTTAACATAATGCAACGCATATGGTAGTAAAGAACTAAACAATGATCAGTTTATATGAAGACCACGTTGAAAGAGAGATGAAAAACCCGTTGCAACCTACTTCCTGCATGTAGCCCATGGGCTAGATGGAACCTATATACATGCATGTATGTAGGTGCCATCTGATGTCTCTTAATTTTTTATACGACTTATTTTAGGAACCACAAAATAATTTTGTCATTTTGTCATTAAAAGGCATCGCCGGGCTTCCGCCTAGGGTTCCCGCCGGGCAGGCTAGTAGTTATTAAGGCTATATTTTAGTGGAGTCTTCTTTTTGCGGGCGCGTGGGGCCGTGAGCGTGCCCGCTGGCCAATAAATAAATTTAACTAGATTATCAGCGGCGCGAGCGCATGCAGGTAACTTACTGCCGCTCCGACCTAAAGCTTTCAAAGTTTCCATTAAAAATAAACTTGATTTATTTTTCATAGATACTTCGATAATTAAATATTCAAATATCTATTACATTTAACCGGATGTAACGTCAGTTACTTACTTTTTCTGCACAACGTAACAGCTACCAATGCTTTGCATTTTATTTTTCATAATGGAGTAATATTAAGGGCCCATTTACTATTTAGCTACATTAATATACTTCAATGTTTTACTGAAACTATTTTAATTATAAGAAAATCCGTAAATTCATACCCCATTTATGTATGTATTGTAAGTTACCAGAATATTATCTTAGTGTGTTGTGTTATTATGGTTATGTTTCAAGTCATCTCCAATCCAATTTAATGAGATTCAAATGTGTGGATGTGTGCACAAACAAAATATAATACTTAATTAAGCATTAATTACCTACATCACGAATAACTTTTGATGGAAAACATGCAGTTCTAAATGAAACGCGCTATCTCACCAAAATTATTTTTAATTTTTAAATACATTCGGTATCGATTAGCTCTTTATACTCGATGCTTTTTGTAAGCCTATTTTATTACACGACTGCCCAAATAAAAAGAGTGTATTGTATTATGTAAGGAGCTTGCCTTATACAGTATGAGTATATTATAAAATATATATTTTAAATTTTAAAGTAAATAAATAGTACCTATATTAAGACAAAAATACAGGTATCAGTGTAGATGGTAATTACTTACCTCGGCGCATTGCACGGGGAGCCGATATTCAAACTCGGGCACTTTGCTTTATGGCACTCCGAGCCACACGCAATTACAATACGGCAATATTGCGCCCGCGCACGCCCCCTCCCTCCCCGCTCCCTTACCCGCTCGCGCGCGTGAGAAGATCCGCTCCTTTATTGCACTTGCTGCATTACCATAAAGCAAGCTCATATTTACACGCGAATACCTTCCTTATCACGTCCTGAAAGACATCACCTTAACAGCAAAATAATACAAAGTGTTAAATTGTCGAACGTTTACACAAATATTAAATCTATAAATAAATTCACGATCTAACACTGAGCTGGTCCTGGTCCTGGCGCATGCAGTTTCGTTAAAACAATTTTCCGCCGTGAATCTTAACGCTGGATCAACCGGTGTTCATCAGGATATCAGGTATCAGGTAACGCTGGAGAAGTTACTGATAAGTACCAAATTATGCTGATATTATTATTTCATAAAAGTTTGGCGTAAGACTTTAGGTACTTAGGTAGTACAAAAATACATGTGTATTCTGGAATGCTCCCGCAAGGCTGAGATTTTTTACGTTTAAAAACTTGTCATACGTACACCCTACTATGTACGTATGACAAGTTTCTAAACTCCATCCTATGATAAGAACTAAGCCACTAAATCTGTTATGTGATTGCGTATAGGTAACTGCAGATACGTACGAGTATATAACTCTTTTATAATGCTTTTAGCAGGAACAGGAAACCAATGCATGCCAAACGAAGGAAGCTGTATTGCGATAGTTAAGTAAGACAAGTGACAAGCAAGCAAACTAGTTATGTTTACCAAGCAAAGCACCAGAGCCTTCACCGCCATGCAAAAACCAAGAATGGCGTTTAAATCAGCTCGGAGGCAAATGACACGCGATTACTGCAATTAAACCATCGTCCACGTACTCGGATGAAAGGGAGGCAAGGGATAGGAGGGAGAGGGGGTGGCAAAAACCGCCCCATGCATATGCGCCGCCATTGTTCCGAGATGCGCGCGGAGATCACTCATATTTGCGCATGCATAATTGCACGGAGGACGATGCATTATGTATCCACGTGTATTGTTAGGGCCGATGCGCGGATGTACTTTTTGTGCCAAGTGACATGCGTATATAATTAAAATGAGGCTGAAATCTGTAGATCGGATGCCTGTGCAGATCGCGATCGAGGCGGCATTTCCTCGATTATCATGCGTTTAGTTTTTGCGCGCGACAATTACGCAGCATCAGTATGCACGCGGCGGCGGACGCGCGAATAATCCGACCCCTCTCGCCCCTTGTCGCCCGCGCCTGCCCTGCGTTTAGTTTTTGCCCGGGTTTGTCCGTGGGAGACGATGCAAAGGCGTTTAGATCCAATCTAACTGCGCGTGAGTGTTTAAATCACCGGCAAGAAAGTTGTTAAATGTTATTTACTTAGAGCTTTATGATAAACGTAGTTCCAGCTACTGCCGCTGTTCTGGTGCTCTGAGCTGCAGCTTTTATTCTCATATCGAACTCATATTTTGTAAAGAACGCAGTGTGATAATTATGAAGCTTTTCTGTATTTATCACTTCGCTTTATTATGTTATTGAATTCGTAGCAGACTAATTTATTTAATCCATTCTTTTATCCCTATTCCAGGCTTGTTGCTATATTTTTATTATGCTCACATCAATATTTAATATGGATATTATTGATGTGATCAGAATACTTGGTCCACGCGCTGTCGCCAGGAATTTAACAATAACGTTTTTGCATTGAGTCCTAACCTACCCTGACCTAATACAGCCGATCTGATTTTGAATAAAAATGAATATTTCATTTATTCAAACTGACGAAAAACTATCTCTGAATATTTGGTCCGGTCGCTGCGCAGGCGGCGCGCGGCGTTACCTCGCGACAAAAACTTGCGCATTCATTGCCCCTTGTTAGCCGCTGAGTTGGGGCACACCAAGTCATTTAATGCCTATAGTCGCAGATTACCATTTCTTCTCCCCCTTAGAGTCGTATATTCATTGAGTCTAATATTTATGTTAGGTAGCGTAAAACCTCGTTTTCACTAGTTAAATCTAGTTCCCCGTATCGCGTCCGTGAAAACGCGTTTTCACCGAAGAAAACTAGTTTAGAACTAGGTAGTGTCCTCATTCTATAGCTTCTGTGCACTGTGTAACGGTAGAATTTATGAGATCTGTTCATCTTAAGGAAGATGCATATTTTGTGCACGTTAGCAATTTTAAACATAGATCTTATACCTAAAGAAGTATGCGCGGAGTAAATCCTCCTCAGTGATCTGCGCTGCGCTCCGCCGGTTTGCGCAGGCAAATGTTCAGTTTTATTATTCTCGTAACTGTTGTTTATTTTGACGTCTACCTGACGAGTTGCTCAAATCCAGTATGCATGGGACACAGACAAATTAACTGGCTAATTAGTATTAAAGTTTAAATTTGTTTAATGGCTAGAGCTAGAAGCTGCTCCCGGTGTGCCTCGGCAACGTCCAGCGCAGCGGACACTGGCCGGCGCGAGCGGAATGGCGGCCGAGCACAAAGCGCCGCATTCAAATATCCCCGCACCCCGCGCATTCCCCGACGGACGGATTAAGCGACAGAAATCACTCATTTTTTACCACACCTATTATTCCCGACCTTCACAAAATTACTTCTAATTTGTAAACGCATGAAGAAATCAACTTAATGATTTTAGACTTGAACATTTTAATGGACCGTTCGTATGATTATTAATACGAGAATATTTGCGGGAATGAAATCGCAGGCATACCTATTTGACGTTTGGCATGGTCCCATGAAGAAATATCATTTTATAATTATAATCTTATACGGAACGCTTAAAACGCAGGGTTGCTAAAATCATAAAATACAACCAACACGTCGAGCGAGAAACACGAGCAACTGATGTCAAAACTTCACATTTTCATAAATTATAACTGAGTCCGGATCGGCCTCCTGGTGAAGTTAACTGACATTAAAGGCCGGCGGCGAGGGCGGAGCTGTTTGCTTGCTGAACCACTGAAGGTGCGCACGCGGCACCCGTGTCACACTAACATCTCGCCATCCATCATCTTGCACAATGCTTTAAGCGGTACTCGTTTAATTTTTTCACATTCAATAAAATAACTAACTTAAGCGTTTCATGATAAGGTTTACGCCAAGTGACAGTACTGAAACCCCAGGCCCTGACAACTATCTAAATCATCTGTCCTGAAAATCCATTGTTTGCAATAGCAATGTGGAGAAAGAACATACAGGCACGGATTAAATCGGTCATTAACATTGGTAGCTTCCTATAACAAGCTTAGATATGAGCTACTAGAATCAATAACAGGCAGCCACGCATTCTAGTGCGTCTGCGCGGCATCCTAGCGCCACGCTGCGCCGGCGCCGCCCGCGTGTTATGATTGACAGCGGAAAAAATATTATCATTAAGAACCACGCAATGTACCTACGAGAAAAAATACGAAAGGAGTTAGTTCACTTGTAGTTTAGCAACAAAATATTACATACATTTCTGTATCTTGTTAGTTACCAGAAGAATGTTTGAATTGCAGAATGACTTTTTGTTTAAATTGAAGCCGCATTGGCGTTTTACAAAGTTATTACTTTTATGCAGAGACTGTGGCTACAAATGATCTAGGTATGTCACTGATGGAACTGTGGCAATGTTGATAGGTAGGTAAGATAAGTGTGGATAAGTACTAAAGCAAAGCAAATAAATTAATGGGCAAGATTGCTCATCTAACACTAACACATAATATATTACTCAGCGGGTCAGCGGATACTAGTGCTTAAACCACCAAAAAAAAAACTTAACGTATAACTTCACCTTTCTTTAGTGAGGTCGCATAAACCTCTACCATCATGTTATTAAAATTTCCATAGCGTTGTTGGAATATTTTTCGTATAGGTAGGTAACTTTTTGTTGGTACGTGTAGCTACTTATTTTTATTTACGCATCAAGATATATTTAATTTATGAAATGTCAAAACATCTGTTTCACCATCTACAATCTACATGTTTTAATAAATAAAACAACTTAAAGCAGTTATCCTAGTCCTTCAAAATCGTGGCTCAATGGTCGCCACTGACTGCGCCACTGTCATTCATGCCCGTCCATAGAAGCCACGTTTTTCCACCTGGGAACCGCTTCAATTACCCGTTTGCGTCATGAAAATGTATGACGGTGTCGCCAACTCACATCCCTCGGGAACACGCCGCAGAGGTTCGCGGAAACGATGGCAAAAAGCACGAATATCCTGTGAGATATTGTCATATTTCAATGACTGAGACCTGTCGTGTTTACTTAAAAAGTCATATCTCCATAGGAATCACAGAGACAACGTGCCTTTATTCCAACTAGGAACATATACGTCGTCGTTATAGACAGGAAGAGTTTTTACTGCGCGCTCGTTACATCGGCGCGTCACGTGGTAAGGATGCCATTTCCGAAAAAGTGTCGCTTTTTCTATAACTCATTGAAAATGCAATTAATTTTCTGGTTCATATATGAGCTGATTAATACACAGGTTTTTTTACTAAGCTATGGCAAGTTAATCTTTGAGTTATTGAGATATGTTGTTCATCTAAGAATCCGGCATCTAAGAATGTTTTGTAAGGACACGAAAGCCTGATTATCGAGCGGGAAAAGTAACTTGATCTTGAGTTCGTTTAAAAAAACAAGCGGCTTCAAGAGAGAGAAAAGTTCTAAAAGGTAAAAACGGGACCCTATTACTAAGACTCCGCTGTCCGTCCGTCCGTCCGTCCGTCCGTCTGTCACCAGGCTGTATCTCACGAACTGTGATAGCTAGACAGTTGAAATTTTCACAGATGATGTATTTCTGTTGCCGCGATAACAACAAATACTAAAAACAGAATAAAATAAAGATTGAGGTGGGGCTCCCATACAACAAACGTGATTTCATGACCGAAGTTAAGCAACGTCGGGCGGTCAGTATTTGGATGGGT
Source organism: Cydia amplana (assembly GCF_948474715.1). Taxonomy (NCBI): domain Eukaryota; kingdom Metazoa; phylum Arthropoda; class Insecta; order Lepidoptera; family Tortricidae; genus Cydia; species Cydia amplana. The sequence goes on along the minus strand of NC_086069.1, from coordinate 13,462,455 downwards.
GACCGTTTTTTTGCTTGTTTTGCTCTATTTTTTGTTGATGGTGCGGAACCCTCCGTGCGCGAGTCCGACTCGCACTTGGCCGGTTTTTTTGAGTAATGGTACGGAACCCTTCGTGCGCGAGTCCGACTATTAACTAACGATTTGACTTTGCGTACGTACGTAATTGTGCTGGATAGATTTTGATTTGGTCTTCAGAAAAGTAACCTGGATTTATTAAAATATACTTTTTATTGTATAGTACCTACCTCTGATGAAGTGGTTGGTGGTGATAATTTGTATCCAAACTCTGACAAATTGCAGGAAAGTGCAAACCCCATTTTCCTACCCCAACCCATAATCTACGGAGCTCATCGGCAGGCTGTAGAGTAGGTAGGTAAGTACGTAGGTAGGTGGAATCGAAGAAAATTAAAGTATTACAGACATAAATACCTATAATATTTTCAGCATTTTCTTTATACTACTGGGCGTTTTGTTTTTTGTTGTCCCCTACACTTTTTTTCAAATTTGGGATTTTTTATGTTATTTCTACTCAGAATCACGAGCTCTTTCTATCCTAATAGGAGAAAAAAGTGTCCTAAGGTTTTTATTTCCATTACGTCACCATTTTTCATAGACTTTGTATGGCGGTCGCGGAATGGAAAGATCGAATTATGTATGCAAATTTGAAAAAAAAGTGTAGGGGACAACAAAAAAAAAACGCCCTACTACAGTTAATCATTACTTGTTCTCTTTTAATTTAAAAGTTTTTTTTTTGTCATAAATTATAGCACATATCTAGTCAAGGTACCCACCTTGTCTGATCTTTTTTATCTCATTATGTCCCGACCACTCTCATGTTGTGTACAATCCTGGAATGCTTCTTTAATATCACATTCATACCCTTCTCACGTTCACTCTGGGCATTTAAAAACAACACCGATCTTAATTGACAGCAATTACTTCTACATTAATTACGTCAGAGTAATGTTATTTTAAACAAATGAATACGAGTCATAGATTCCCCACGCCGCTCTCTAATGCGATTATAATAATAGCACCTTCACCAAAAACAAGCCACTCGAATTTAAGCTTTGATGTAGTTACCAAAAAATTTAGAAAGCTTTAACCAGTTTTTATGAACACAGAATTTGGAGCTACTCTATTAATGAAGGTGTTTCCGAATTTAACTATCATGTTTATCTGCCTCGATAATTGTTATAAATGAAGCGTAATCTGGCGGAGGCAGGCATTAGCCTGCCCCGCGGCACCATCCGACCACTGCATTATGAAAATCATTCGTTTATTTTGATGATTAACCGAATATGCTAACAGATCTTTTATTGCCTGTAATTTTCCTAATGGAATCGAACCAAGTTAACTAGATACCTAGAAACGAACATTAGGTCATTAACATCCTTATAATGGCGATACTTTTCTAAGGTAACTAGGTAGTCAATAATACAAAAGATATTAGGTACAAAATCTAATATTTAGACGAAGAACCTAGAAGTAATCCGTATGGTAGTTCAATCACGCTATCGCAAATATGATCTCCTACTCAATCTGTCGAAGTAAATATGTACATAGGAACTTAAATAAATCCACATTATTACAAACACTTCCATATCGGTTGGCCGATCGCTCAATACATCTTAAAAATGCGCAATGACATTCCTTTACCACAATACTATGAGGGTTAACTACACTGACTATAAGAACTTTGTTCATTGCGGGTCCGAGGCTGATTTTAAATATTTACCTATTTGATCAAGCGTGAATGTAACTTGAATTACTTTTTTGATAGGAATAGTATCAGCCTCTAGTAAATGCAGCAGTGGGCGGTGTCGCTACAGACGCATGCAGTTTCCCACGGCACAGATGTCCTTATGTGCTCCCAGAACGCCGGCGCAAAGAATGATTAGTACTGATTAATACGATTCAGGAACGAAGACGAGTAACGGAAGGCGGCGCCAGCGTAACGTGCGGAGAATCCATACAACCCGAAGGTAGCAGGGGGCAACATCATGACGTGGACAATTATCTTCAATATGAAATGAAAATTCTGAGACGTCAAATATTTTAAACTACTTATTGTCTAAGGTATGTCCTTAGGTATATGTGTTCTCTCGGCCGGCATAATTAGTTGTGCTCAGAAAAATTGTGTGACATGGTGACAATCGAATTGCTCGCGCGGGGGGCGATATTCCTTACAACCCTGAACGGGTCGCGTATTCTAAATTTTTATAGATAGACAATAGTTAGATTAGTTAGTATGGGATTCTTCAGAAACCCGGCCACGCTCGGTCTTGATGGGAACCCAAATTCATAGGTAATATAGTGAGTTGACTATAAGTAGTAGCCAAACTAAAAAATAACACTGAACCCATGTTTATTAGAAGAAATTGTTTTATAATTATTAAGGTCAGACAATATATTAAAGTTTTCAAAAATCTTCACAGTTATAAAAATGGTAGGGTACCTAAAAATAAAGCCATGTTGATATTTTTAATGACAGCTGGTGGATCGAGCTTTATTTACTAAGTGTATGCAAGAAAATTGTCGGTCAGACATTAGTTATTCTATTACCAGAGCATACATGTGGCGTGGGAACGCACAATCAGGTTGCTCGCATATAATTAAGACTCCTTGCTTTGGGTCTCATGGCGAAATAAGAAATCCATCATTTGAAATTAATTAACAGGATTTGGGTTTGTAATGTATGGTATCTCGGTGTCTAAAGGGACGTTACTCATTGAAGAAACGTCACAATTGATGTCATGTTTAATGTGGATTTATCCACCTAAGTAACTATATTACCTGTCATCGTAGTTCCCTGAAATCAGAAGTTATTTAGAAAAGCTTTAAGGAAAGTTATTTAGGAAAGCTTTTTGTGTAAAACTGTTTTACAATGTATGAATTTGTATTTACTCAGTTCATTATGGCGGTAGAAACTAGATTTTTTCTTGTAGTTATGGAACCCTTTCAAAATGGTGCCTTTGTGTTTCACATTGCACATGCATTGCAATGTGCGATTTATGCAGATCCCTGTCAACCTTATACGGTGCTATGTATATGCAAGAGTATAATTGGCCCGTATATTTATTACGAGAATAACTAACGGACTTTAATCGTGGCTAGTTAGGTATAATTAATCAGAGTTATATGAAGCCTATTATAAAACTTCACGAGTGAGACTGCTGAACCCAGCTAAAATAGCGTAGCTATAAACAGAAATTGAGTGTACGAGTATGTTGTTAATTATAGATAGGTAATCATGTGTATATGACTACAGAAATATTATAATTGTGATTAATTTTGTACTCATTTTTACTGTGACTACATAATTCATTATTGCAATATACCTATCCTGTGCTTAATGAACTTTCCTTAAAGAACTGAGCGTATTTAGCACCTGCACATTTGCATATGAATTTGGAACTAATCTGATAATTTAATTCCTCTATGACTTTTATTATTTGATTTATGCTCATCCTTATTTGTTTTTTCTACTCCAGCACTTAAATGTGTCAATTAAATGACTGACAGTGATATCTAAAGCAATGTCATTTGAATGATTTGTCTATAGGCTCATAAGATGACTGCTAGCAGTCATCTTATGAGTATAATACAACTGCTTTATTTTTTTTAAAGATACAAGTTCCGATCATCTTGATTGAAAGAGGTATGTTTTCATTTACAATAATAACTCTTTTTTTTTTTAAATAATAACTCAATTTTTTTTAAATAATAACTCTTTTTTTTTAATAATCTCTTTTTTTTTTTTTTTTTTTTGCTGCAGCTGTCATAGAAAAAGTAATGTATGCAACAGCTCATAATTGGTTCTTAAAATTCTCGGGTCTTTTTTTACAAAACTCGACTACGTCTCGTTTTGTAACTTCGACCCTTGAATTTTAAGAACCCTTATTATATCACTGTTGCATAAACTACTATTGCCGGCTACATGCTCGACGCGGTCGGGCTCCGCTTTTGTATTAGCAGCTAGTAAACAATATGACAATGTCAGTTAAACTATAACGAAGATGTTATTATAATGCGATTTTTACCACTACAAATTTTTATACTATTCAGTATGTATTATTGCTCATATGGCGCATTCAGTTGTTTTTATCATGAACTAAAATAGGACCGTTTTTTAACCGACTTCCAAATCTAAAAGGAGGAGGTTATCAATTCGGTTGTAGTTTGTTACTCCATATCTCCGTCATTACTGGACCGATTTTGAAAATTATTTTTTTGATTGTATGTATATGCATACAGATTGGTCCCGTTTTTGTCAAAACCCAGTTCTGATGATGGGATCCATGAGGAATCGAGGGAACTCCTCAAATCTTAAAGGCACACATATAGTGATTTTTGTATTTTTATCAACAAATCAAGCATATACATTCAAAAAAGTGACATTTGATGAAGTGGAACTGCTGATGATGATCAGAACGGAACTCTTCAACGATGCATAGCACACGTCTGACGATTTGTCCTCTTCGTTATGTTTGTTAAACAAGTTAAGTTTTTAAGCTACATTTTTGTCAAGCTCGAGTGCTGATGATGGGATCCATGAGGAATCGAGGGAACTCCTCAAATCTTAAAGGCATGCGTATAGAGATTTTTGTATTTTCATCAACAAATCAAGCATATACATAAAAAAAAGTGACATTTGATGAAGTGGAACTGCTGATGATGATCAGAACAGAACTCTTCAACGACGCATAGTTCACGTTTGGCGATTTGTCCTCTTCGTTATCTTTGTTAAGCAAGTTAAGTTTTTAAGGCACAATTTTGTCAAGCTCGAGTTCTGATGATGGGATCCACGAGGAATCGAGGGAACTCCTCCAATCTTAAAGGCATGCGTATAGAGATTTTTGTATTTTCATCAGAAAATCGAGCATTTTCATTAAAAACTGTCGCATTTGATGAAGTGGAACTGCTGATGATGATCATAACGGAACTCTTCAACGACGCATAGCTCGCATTTGGCGATTTGTCCTTTTCGTTATGTTTGTTAAGCAAGTTAGGTTTTTAGGCACATTTATGTCAATCTCAAGTCCTGAACATGGTATCCATGAGGAATCGAGGGAACTTCTCAAATCTTAAAGGCATCCGTATAGAATTTTATATATTTTCATCAGAAAATCAAGCATTTACATTAAAACCTGTGGCATTTGATGAAGTGGAACTGCTGATGATGATCAGAACAGAATTCCTCAACGACGCATAGTACACGTTTTGTGATTTTCAATTTCGATTTTGACTTGGATTGGGCCCGGACTCCGGACCAGGGACCCTTCGGCCGCGTACGATACCGGAGATTCGTAACCAATTGCGATAGAAGAAAGAATCTACTTTTTACGATACTAGTTACTAAGCAATAAGTTTTTTTCCTTACACGTTACTAGTATCGAAGTAGGAATTTCTATTGAAATAATGAATTACGTAAGCGTACTTTACATTCTTAATACGGAACTAAAATAAACTTTCAAAATGATATCAGAACCTCTTTAAATATTGATAGCATTAAACCCTCTCTAGATTGTTGGCCGGTTATACTGTCAATGTCTTGTTTATTTCTTTATCGATGTCAATTGCCTGTGTTGAATGAGCATTTAGTTTAATTCTGATATTTCATCTACAAAACCTTAAAAAAAGCTGATTACAGTTAAAGTAAAGTGAAGATAAATAAGAGGACGGAACAAACAGAATTAATATGGAATTAGACTTCATTTCCACAAAGAGGGGTGGGAGATCATTATAGAATAGAATAGAATAGAAACATAGAATATACAATTATACATATTACTACCCGCGTACCCTCGTTCGAAACTAGTTTCGGAAAAAACATAAAAATTGTCGCTCGAAACCAGTTACGAAAGAATTACGTGGTTTCGTTTGAGTAAAAAAAAGCCTTGAGTTGTAACTAGTATCGTAAAAAGTAGATTCTTTCTTCTGTCGCAATTGGTTACGAATCTCCGGTATCGTACGCGGCCGAAGGGACCAGGGAATGCAACCGAGTAATGAAAAAACCGAGTATCGAGTTTAACCGTCGGTTTTTAACCGATGAAAAACCGGGGTCGGTTTCGGTTAAAAACCGCGAGTTCGAGTTTTTATTATTTCATCGAAAATCAAACTTTTCTTTGAATCTAGGTGTCAAAATCAATAATTTGCGATATCTTTAAGTGTATATGTGGTTACCTGATTCTAGAAAGAGATACTAAAAATGATGATGTTGAAATTGTTTTTCTTTAGCCTAGTCGATATTGACCCTGCCTACTATGTAGAAGGGCCCGGGCTCAAATTCTAATGTCGGCCGTAACATATAGTTACAATTTATTTCATTGAAAAGACAGTAAAAAGACAAATAAATAACTTATGAACTAAATACATTTATGAATAATACTAAATGAGAAAAGAATTTAAAATTATTTATCAACTCTTTATACTAAATTAAAACTAACAATCCTAAATATATCTAAAATAAAACAAGGAATATAAAACTACTGAAAGAGGCCTCCCCGCGCTACCCCTGCCGCAAAGGTGCCCATCACACTCGCTGCGTTACCGCATTGAATTGCGATGGACAGCCTTTGCACCAGGAATAAACCCGGAGCGCGGGTCAAGGCCCCTTTCTTGCAGGCGGCGACCTACTTCCCTAAGGAAGGTTTTTGCCTCTGCGCACCAACCGGACGTCTCTACGACTACTGGGACGAAAAGGTAATTAGTGAGTGCTGAGTACTTTTGATGTTTATGTAGGGCCGCCACCTCAGCGTAGACACTTGCCTTTTTCCCATGGCACCAGTGTCAGGCCGTCAGGCCTTTTACCATCCGACCGACTGAGGCCTAGCGGTTCTAGCGTGGAGGGGATGTTTGCCGATACTAATGCCCTGCGGATGATGTTGTTCAAGGCATGGTGTCGTAGGAACCTACCGGCGCAGCGGCAACAGCTCAGTGCGTGATGACCATTACTCTCCACCATAGAGCCGCAGATGCACAAATGAGGTTGACATACATCGCAGCCCAGACGAAGAGCAACGGCCACCCGCAGTGGGTCGTTGTCGAGCAGAGTGCCAAGATTTGGAGATGGGAAGGCGTGTAAACCAAGCACCACTTTCAGGCCTCGAAGCTGCGTTTAGTCTGGCCCTATCTGCACCAAGAGCGTTTGTCATTAGGGAATCGACGATCCGCTTGATGCCCACGACGTCCCAACAACGTTGGAGGAACGGTTTTTCGGGTACGGACGCACCCGAGTTGAGAGCCATCCAGGCCAACTGAGTGTCAGAGGCATATGGTATGGTAGTCCTGTCTCCATCCAAAGATAAAATTTTAGAGACAAGTTCTACAACCCCTGCCGCCGACGCCAAGAAGGCCGGAAGACTCACGTCACGAGCGCGGCGTAATCCTAGACCACCATTTCGAATAGGCAACGATGCCAAATCCCATTGGTCTTTGTTAAGGGATACGTTAAGCAGACACTCAGCCGATTCTTTTAGTGTACGGTCGAAGGAGGCGATATGTTCGGGGTATAGCCAGGTTGGTACGGTGCGGAGAAAATATGTTAGTCTGGGAACGGCGAAGCAGGACCGTAACACACGTAAGGGACACATGAGCGGATAAGTTTTTAAGCCTTTCTTTGGCGAAATGAAGGAGTTGTTTTCTTATTTGGAAGGCTTCGGGAACGGCTTCAGGAAAGGTTAGTGAATACATCGTAGAGAGCTTATAATATGTATTATACCTAGATACAATGTGTCGTTCTCAAGTAAAATATACCACATTGTCGCTTACCACAAGGACGCTCTGACAGGTTATTAGTATAGAGGTGCAAGCAAATTTCACCCTTATGGTAAGCGAGGATGTGGTACCTTTTACTTGAGAACGACACAAATAGTATATGTAACTGTATATATAATTAGCGAATAAACACTCGTGTGATCTTTTTCAGAAACTCACTTCGTTCATTTCATAAACCTAAACTCGTATTTGAATGCCTTTAATTATGTAGCAGTCACATAAACTACTATTAAATGTATTTCTGTAATAGTTCAGTGTCACCAATGTACACGTACAGTCACGCTTCGTGGTTGTTTAGCTATTTGGTTAGTGGTTCTAGCTAAATTGGACTTTCCATAGCGTAAGTATTTAGCCAACCTTACAGAACCAGTTTAGCTAGGACCCTAGAGATTACTCGGTTTTTAACCGATTTTCGGTTTCGAATACGAGTTTAACCGTAGCAAAACCGATACTCGGTTATCGGTTATTTTGCATTCCCTACTCCGGACTCGGGCCCGTACTCGGACTCGGACCCAGACCCGGACCTTGACCCGGAAAACCACTATGATACCTAAACTAAATCAACCACTATGATTACCATAAAATGTATACATATTACCAAATAAAGTATAAGCACCGTTAAGTGGGTTAGGCTAGTAGTTAGAGAAGTCGGGTTTTTTCTATTAAAGATTATTAAAACTTCAACTTCACATTAAGGCCCAACATCACCAACATGCCACGTCTTCTTTTACTGAAACTGTAAAATAGATTACTTTTAAATTAAAAATTATTATTCCCTCTTTTGTGAAATACCTTACGAGAAGAATCCTTCACAGTAGATATACCTGCGAATATCTGCTGAACTTCCTAAAACCCACCCCCATTATGTGAGAAACTTTAAATACATAAGCCCGTATATTTTCATGGCATGTGATTTTCCCACATTGCAATGTTGCGGCGCAGTAGTGGGGGTAGTAGTCCGGAGTGGGGGGTAGGGGGGAGCACCTGCCGTAATATCCTATTTATGAATAATGTTTTATTCTAACAGCGTGCGCAAGAACACGGCAGGGCTGCCTCTAATTTGATTATTGTTATTTCGAGGGCGAAAGTTTCGGTGTCGTTTGGAATCATAAACAGTTTACTGAGGTCATTATCATTATATTTGCTGTTTTAAATAGGTTATTTAATGTTCACTGAATTGTATTGAAATATCATCTGCATTAATTTACTACACGCCTATTAACTATAACTAAAGATGTGTCAGTACATACAATGTTCGAATAAATAGGCATCTAAATAGTTTATACTGCCTCTTATCATTAGGCTAGTGCCGTTAATCGAGCGCTGATTATCTGTAATTTGGTGGAGAGTATGTAAAGGGGCCCACCGATTACCAGTCCGCCGGACGATATCAGCCTGTCAGTTGTTTGGAACTGTCACCGTTTGCGTTTAACTGGCAGGCTGATATCGTCCGGCGAATTGGTAAGTAATCAGTGGGCCCTTTAGACACTGAAATATGCACGACATTACCGTGATTAATCCATTGCCAATGATTTAATTAATGTTTTATACACGGCTCAAAGCCACGGCCTGAATGCATTTACAAAGGTCAACAACTGCCATACATTCTTAGAATAAAAATCCAACATGTTTTCACAGTAATGTATACAAGCGGTTAAATTATTGCAAATCTATAATAAAATTGCCATTAATCATTAGGTTTTTAAATAACTACTCCTAGCTGTCGTATTATAACGCTCATTCAATGTAATTTGCAGTTTATTAAGTAAATATGATGTGTGTAGCCTGACAAATGCCGCGCCAAACAATTGACAGCTGTCAAGTTCTACGATAGTAGAAACTCGCTTGTCTAACGCACTGAAAACTATTGGCTGTTGCTAAGGTTACTTACCTCTCATTTTTCTAACTGGGTAGAACACTACACAACGTTATTATTTGCGAGAATAATAAGAGGAACCTAGTTCAATATGAGCGAAATATGCAAAAAAATATATCAACATTATTATGGCCATATACATATATGAATATTTTTGATAACGCAATTGAATTAATAAAAATGTGAGCAAATTTAAAACTCAATTACGTAACACATAATTCTAAATGCCTAAATATAAATTAAATCTATTTGAAATTCACCCATGTTGCTACATTACCAACCCAATTAAAGGAAAGGTTGATTTTCCTATGTATTATGTAATTTACTTATGCATATATACATATATTTGGTGTTATGATGATCAATATCACAACAGATATTAGTTAGCTGCAACAGCAATAAAGCTCTGAAAGTGTTCGGAAGTATTTCCATAAATCCGCATTGCGTGGCAGCCCTGCGCTTATTGCTTGCTTTGTTTCGCGCGGCGGGGGGCGGGGGCAGCTCGCGCCGCCCGCTCTGTGCGGTAGGGTTGGCGACTTCATATTCATTGCTCTCATTTGAATACTTTTCGCAGATAGCTAGAACTTATACAGATTATTTCGTTCTTCTAAAAATCTTATAATGTGTTGAATATTTGTTTCTTGTTTAGGGTTTAAAGGAACAAACTAACTACATAGTTATCTCATATATTTTAGAGTTTATTTACTACTACTGTACTTTACTATAGCCATATGTCATCAAATATCATTCCGGTAGTTCAAGCCAAGTATGATATTCATTATATTATATATGAAAATTAAGTGGTAAGTTAGACCAAATATTACGCATTATTTCTTAAATAAACAATATCCGCTCGGATCATCTCCGATATAAGGATAAAGAATGTTTTCTAGTCTCGTAAAATGAATATAGCTCAGCAAATAAGAAACACGGCAACAAAGCAGGTACAATTAAACGGCGGCCCTGCGGGGACGCGCTCTTTAATTAATGGAATAACTCCAGCCGTGCTCGAGTTTGGTCACCCCCACCCTCCCCCTGTAGATGGTGGGCGGCGAGGGGGAGGGGGGCTCGTTACTGCACTCTAAACGGCGAGAAATCTTTAAAATATCGCCGTGTCGGGGCACATGTGTTTGTTATAAGTTGAGTTTCGATAGTTGATGTAGGTTGTGCTTGTATGATTCACTACTGCCATCGTGCCATCGGCCGTATTTTAACTAAACCCCAGTCAGGGTAAAGGGGATTAAACCGGATAGCTGGTAAAACCAGATATGTTTGTCTCTATTTCATATTCTTACTATCGCTGACTCGTTCAAGTTATAGCATAGACGGAGGACGCTCAGTAAGCATGCAAGGAGCGGAATATTTTGTCCTTCAGTCAACGATTGTGTCGCAAAAAAAAAATTGTATGGGAGCCCCATTTATATATTTATTATATTCTGTTTTTAAAATCTGTTGTTATACCCTTTGGGTACGGGACCCTAAAAAATAGTGGTTAGCATTGTTAACAATAAGATTTTGAACACCGCTCAGATACCTCATAATGACATAATATATCTAAAACGGTCTAATAAAATATCTAATACTTGTGAATCTTATGATCTCACTCGTATTTAATACGGCGGGTTACATAGTTGCAGGGAAACTTGGGCCCTTCTGCATACAAACTTTTTTGCAAACGTGTCTGCAGTTCAATGTGCATCTTATATTCCTACTCGTAGTTAGACTTTTATTAGGTAACACTTGCATAGTCCCGTATAACATAGCTAAGTAAATATGATAAAAAGTGAATAGTTAATATGTTTCTTAATATCTATCAATATAATTTCTTAGTAGCTTGTAACAAGTACTTACCTCTTTTGTTTCAGGTAACTCGCATCGCGAAGGCTCGTGACTGCTAGCTCTGATGCTACGCGCCCTTCGTTATACTCTTCTCGAGAGTCTCATTGTCAGTTGTTAGTGTCAGAGTCAGAAACGGACTCATGATTTAAGAAACTGTAATTACCTAAAAACAATAAAAACCTTGATAGTAAATCGCATTGTTAATAATGTGATGAAACGATGGTTTTTATTAAGAATGAATCAGTTTAGTATAATATCGTTGACCAAACATTTATAAATCTGTTCGACAGTTATGCTATGGTTTACATTTTACAACATGGGCATATGTATACGAATACGTGAATAGTCTTTAACACAGTTTTTGACGGTCTAGCCAGGATGACAATAATTGACATAAACGCCAAACGAAAAGAAAAACTGTTTCGGGGTAACATATGCTAAGAAAAGTCATGTGACTATTTTCATACATTATTTTAGGTTCTATATTGACGTTTTCAATTAACGATTGGCGTGGATAGTGTTTCTTTTAATTTGTCACGGTGAACTAGTAAGGATAATAAATACATATACTTAGGCAGAGACATTGAAATGACGAACCGATGTTTTCTTAGTTGACTGCTCCCCGGCGGTTATCACGCGAGATGATTCTGACAAACTTCACAAGGCACTGATCCCATTTGTTTTCCAGGCGAGAACATCTATACTTTCTTTTTATATGTATATTTGTGGGCCTCCATCTTTGTCGCGTAAAAATAGCTCCCGTTCTGCACCTTACATTATTATGATTTAGTGCAGTTGCAGTGCTGCAGCCGCCCCACCCGCGACTGACCCAGGGAGTCAGTGGGGGGTGGGGGTGGAAGTCACTGAGTAATAAAGCCGGCCATATTTCACACTTAGCTCGTAATGAGCGCGCGCCCAAATAATTGGATCACGTACATAACTCATTATTACATCGCACCTTACTTCGCCGTGCGAATGTATCATTACTCCCCTCCCGCTCTTCTCCAACAAGCAGCTTCTATTAGCTGCGTTTCAACGGCACCTGAAAATTTAAGCCCTGATTAGTGATATTTAAGTGAGTTCGATTAGTAATGAACACGTTCGAAAATAGCTTTTTCTACTCTCGTACTTTTATTTGTCATTTAAAGGGTCGTGCACACACCTTTAAAACTCTACTTTATAGTTGTCAAGACAAGTCTTTAGTCTATGCCCCAAAAAAGAATTTGTGCATACACGCAGTATCTTTTTGGCGATTTTACAATACTTCGTGTAATGACCACTTAAAAATATTGAATTAAATACAGTGTTGCCAACCTTATTTTAAATGTCATCTCTGACAAATAAGTGAACCATAGACATGTTTTTTTTATTTCATTGATTCATTCTTTTCCCGCCAGTACCCTCCATTTTGCTACTTCTTGAATTAAAAATATTTGTTAAATTTACAATTTTATTTCAAAGTAGGTAAGTGCTTGGTCGTAGAAAAAGTATTGTATGCAACGTTGTTTACTGAGTCAAAAAATACTCGTGGCGTCTTTATTAACAATTTTCGGCTTGGCCTCAAATTGTTACTCACGCCACTCGCCTTTTTTGACCTCTCTTAAACAACGGTTGCATAATAGTATTTTATGCATACAACGTTGCATACAATACTTTTTCTACGACCAAGCACTTACTTTGAAATAAAATTGTAAATTTAACAAATATTTTTAATTCAAGAAGTAGCAGAAATGGAGGGTACGGGCGCGAAAAGAATGAATGAATGAATGAAATTAAAAAAAAAACATGTCTATGGTTCACTTATTTGTCAGAGATGACATTTAAAATAAGGTTCGCAACACTGTATTTCATTCAATATTTTTTAAGTGGTCATTACACGAAGTATCGTAAAATCGCCAAAAAGGTACTGCGTGTATGCACAAATTATTTTTTGGGGAATAGACTAAAGATTTAAAGGTGTGTGCACGACCCTTTAAATGACAAATAAAAGTACGGGAGTAGAAAAAATACTATTATATTGTGGTTTAAGTGATCTATAATTACATCGTGCGTTGCGGTTTACTTATTGTATATACTTACACTTCATTTAAACCTAACTATATCCGTTTATGATGTGTAACCTCTGGAACTCTATTATGTAATTACTTAATAGTGGCAAATAGTGCGGCTTCCAAACCGGAGGTCGTAGGTTAGATCCCCAGCTAGTGTTTTAATACCAATCGCTTTTCGTTGCCTGGGATCGATTTTGGGCTAATAGAAGGTCAGAACAGAAGGCATTCGCTTTTGCAAAAACTGTTGTGCCTACATTAAATTCTTGGGACAGGATAAAGAGCGGACTTCAGGCTTCCTTAGCGAATTGGTAAACTCGAGACCGCAATATGAGTATTTTTCATAATACATATTTATAGGATTACCCATCCCCATTCATTATGATTTTCTTCCATAAATTGCGTCCTCTATTCGCGTTCTCCATCTGTAGCTCCTATAAATGCAGGCGTCGGTGTTGCACAGGTAGTTAACCTATTAACACACTTAAGAAACATGGATGCTATTAGTCATTACATCCCCAATAACTTCTCAATTTATTCAAACTATGTAGGTATATACCTATCAAAAGTCCAGCGTTAGTTATGCGTGCGCGCCGACGTTTATTCAGTCGTAAAGCTGTCAGTGCAATAACAAGTGTATAATATGTTAGCTCACATGTTGATATTCGTTGGCATATTAGAAAATATATAAATTAATTAGAATGAATTTTAATTGAACCTAACGAGGTCAATGCAATTATACATATTAAACAAGAATTTGCATGACTGCCGGCTATAAAGTGATCATGACCATGACCGTGACCACTTGGTCGGATTTGTAGTACCAAGAATGGGTCCGTATGTAGTTACACTAGCTGGTTGTCCCACGCAGTGTTATTCAACTTTAGCATTTCGCGGCGCGCGCGCCGCCCCCTTTCCCCGCTGCATATGCATGGAAGAAAGTTCTCGCGGTCAACTACTGGACGAGTAATTGACCCGTTTTTGCACTAGGGACGCCCTAGGAATATCATGTTGCGATTGTTTCGATAAAATATTGACTAGAGTTTTAATAATTAAAGACTGTGGAAAATATGTACTTATAAGGATCGATCAATTCGGAGTTTGATGTTATCGTTAGGCATGGATTACTAATAAAAAATAATCGTAATTAATGTGATGGTTTCAACCTATCTCACGTTTTAGTTCTATATAGGTAATAAACTTCCTGTCTGGGCGGTCTGTTCCAAGTAAAAACACTCCACAAGCGTTCACTTATGATATGTTTTACAATAGCAAAAACTGCAGTGAAATGGATCTTCTTTTAAGTAATTAGTTAACTCTTGCATTTATGTAGGTATGGCACAGATTTTCATAATATAAACGCTTTCTATAATCTTTTCAACGCCTCTTGCGTGCTGGCGCATGTAATATTGTTCATCGTTTATACGAATTACAGTTACAGTCGATTATAAAATGAAATCTCATATACTTATGCAGTAAATGTCTAGTTTCCTTATACAGGGAGAAATAAAAAATATGTATGTAGATGAAAAGACGAGGCGTTAGATAGCGTCGATAACAAAACAGGCATTAATCATTCCTAGTTTTTTTTTGTAACCAAGCTGTCAATCAAATCGTTCGTGTGCGAGAATTAACCAATCGATAATATATAGGCACTTAACTACTGCATAAACTGCACGTATTTGAATTTCCCCGCACGCTGCGGCGCGTAACCTTGACAAGCATTACCTACGTTTGGAGTGAGATAAAATAAAAATGCAGATCAGGTTATCTAATTTAAGCGTGCACGAAGTAAGTAAGTACCTAGTAGGTAAGAGTGGACAGTGTGTTTTAGATAATATTTTTCTTTTATTAGAAATGGTTTGAATGTACGGTCTTATAAGCTGATAATTATCAAAGGGACTGCATCGATATGCTGATGTCGATAGCGGTGAGTGCAGGACGCATGCACTTGTTTTTGCGCGCTGGTCGCTGGGCACGAATTCGCGGGCGCACCGCACCGCACCGCACCGCGCGCTGCGGGGCGCGACTCGATTAATCGAGTAAATGTGTAAGTAATTATTTAGCCGCAAGATTTTGAACTTGTTTATTATACAAAAGTATACACAAATCATAACTTAAGTTTTGTCTGTGATCTATAGGTAAAGCTATTTTTTTTTTGCATAATAAATACGTTTGATTATTCCTGGATGTAAATATCAGGGAACATAGTTTTCTATTCAAATTAGCTGTTGGTAGATTTCCGTGTATACGCACAAGATTTATGCAGCCGAGTGTAACACAGGTGCATCGCCCGAGTAATCCATTAACCATTTGTTTATGCAGTACTCGGCACGAATGCATTGCAACGATTAGAGGTTATTAGATTACGAAGCGCGCGACCGGTGCGGTGCCGCTGCGCAACGAGGTGTCATGCGTTTAGTGAGGTGCTATAATTACGGAATTTACGGTTCGCCAAATATCAGGGCATTATTCGGAAACGTAAAATTTAACATCTTATACAAATACTGACTTCGTTAAGTACAAATTTATTTTGCCAAATTGACAAAGAGTCTATTATATTTAAATGCGGTTTAAGGCAGGTACACCTACCTACTGCAGGGTGCGGGCTGTCAATAAGTTAACATACGTGACGTAACAAATTTGATGGACATGTGACAAAAATGACATCGGTAACATTTAAGCACAGTACAAGCACAATAGCACATGTTGAATTTTAGAACAGAATCTAGTAAAATAAGTATCACATGAGCAATTTAATGTAGATATTGAAATGATATATGGAAATACTACAAAAATACCGGGCCTAAAAGTTTGAAAATTCAAGTTTTTTTTAACGTCCAAAAAGGAAAAATGTGACAGTAAGTACCATAATTCTATTCCTTACATTTTATCAAAAAATGATTGTATAACAACTATTTTCATAGGTATATAAACGCAATATTTCACCGACAAAAACGCAATCTTCTTGTTTTGTCTATACTTATTCCATAAGTACTTCAAGATCAGGCTCTCAGTGACCTTGACGTCATGTTCACTTATCGTTTTGTTAGGAGCGTTTCGCGAGTGAAATTCGACTGTCGGACATTGACTATCATTTCTGACTTTTGAATTGCTTTAATGCAATGGGTCTTATAGACATTAAATTTGATCCTAAAAACAAACCTGATCGATTCATACCATTCATGAAAATTTGTCATCTAGCCTATTGTGCGAGCCTGCAGATGTATTTTGATTTAATTGGAAGGTATATTATATTGATCTTTTGTTTCTGAATAAGCCCCCCTTTGTGAAGCGTTTAAAGTGCGCCTCATAATAACGGTTTTGCAATTCACCAAATATTAGATTTCATAACGTAGGTAGCTAAACGTTATGTTAATTATGTACATACATTAAGTTGATAACCCGCTGCAATGTAATTAGCATTGATGGAAATAACTAACATTGGAATTATTCTATTACCCAAATGCAGAACGAATAAAAGGGACCTTAGAACTATAATACCTTTAACATAGGCAGTTGCAGTACTTAGTGTAGTTCGCCATTATCACGAATTCACAAAAATTACTATCATGATCTTAGCTGTATAATTAAATTGTATTTTTTACAAAAATGTAAAGTTTTATCATCAGTCCAGCTCATCGTCGATTCGTGCAATGTAACTGACCTACGCAAAAAATAGTAATAAACAGTTGGGGTCTAAAAATAGAAGGTAAACACGAGAAAGTGCCGTAATCCGAACGAATAAAAACGCTGCGACTGCGCTTGACATTTGAGCAGGTGTGCTCTTGTTTAAGGAAAAACCACTTTATTGCCAAGGATTAAGAAGGTTTACATAGAGGTGTCAAATAGTTGGAAATGGCTGTCGGATCGACTATTTCGATACGGCTCTTTGTTCAGTAGCGAAGAGGTGTCACAATGAAATAGTACAAATAAAAAATTACGGCCCGTAAAACTACCACGACCCATGTTGAATAGTCATATATATTTTAACCAGCCTTTGATATCTCACGCGATGTGTCTATGATGTCAATGTTATTGAATAAATACTTATATTGAAATGTTTTAAATTGTCACATTACTATGTGTAGTCGTGAAAAAATGGTGACCTTTCAGTTTCCGTGCGGCGGCGGTCTGTCACGTCACGTCACCACGAGCGGGCGCGTGCGCAGATCAAGCGCTTGGCGGCGCGCTTTATCGCGACATATCGATATTTATCGGTTCATCGTGAGTATAATGTGATGGAAAAACTTATGGTATTTAAGTGGGTGATGTTGGTATGATACACAGTGTTTTTATAACTCCGTTAATTTCTAGGGTAACTTAAATTAATTTCATAACTGTAACTCTGTTTTGAAGATAATAAATAATTATATTTTATCTGATATACCTACTCTTATAGTCTAAAATTCTGCTACAATTTTCTGCACCTATCAGTTTAGTCTATCAGTCAATACATATATGTACCTACATGCTTAATTTAACATTTTAATTTGCTGTTTGTCACTAGGCAAAATCGAGCCTCATTCAATAACCTAATCGTATGCCCCTCATTACAGTCATTGTCTTATTATAATCTTTCCAGTATATAAATGCACTTAGTTATGCACTTATTTCATGTTGTACTTACTGGGGTTAGAACAAATTGTCTAATATGCTCGTGTTCAATTCGGGCCGCGCAAGAGTGCATAAATCAATAAGAACGCGTGGTATCGTGCAGATCGCTTCTGCGCGCACGACGCTCTAGCGCGGTCACGACCCGCGCACCAATATGGATTATGCTTCAGTGAAACGACTTTCATCAGCGTAAGTTGGCTTGGTGAATGTTAATTTTGAATATAAAATTAAGTAGTGTGTGTTACACGTGGACAATATATAAGTAGCTAGACTTTCTTTGAAGACTTAATTTAATAAATACAATCGTTGTGGTTAGGAAAATTATCTTAGGTCTTTTTTGGGCCTTAATTTTTCACTTTTCAAGCTACTTAGAGAAAGGAAAATAATTTATTATTAGACCCTAGGTGTCAAATTGTCAGTCAAACCGAAGGTTCGAATGTCAGTTTGTTAAAGCATACCAGGTAGCATGTTTATCACAAACTATAGCTAGACTACCAAACAATACATAAAACTAGAAGTTACATATTTTACAAACTCCTTATCATCTCTTAAATTCCACGGTAACCCAAAATATGGCGTTCCATGGCTCGTGGATCCTCCTTTCGTCATAAGTTTCCGAAGCTCGGATGCGCGCGCGCTGATCCTATCGCCGCACGCTTCTGACTTACGAGCGCGCCACGACCCTTATTCTGCGCCTAGACTACTGGCTATGGCAATGAATCGTTCAAAACTATAATTACATGATCAGAGCATATGTATCTAATGGACATTTAATTAACCAACAATGGTTTAGGTTAAAACCTTCAGATTTTCAAAGCAGATAGATATGGGTTGTCAGGACCCGCAAGATATCTACCTATTAACTAACTTTTTCTTAGTTCTTGTCCTAGCTACAATGTCTTGATTAATTTAATTCAATGATATATTATTAGGTACACAAGGTAGGTACAGACGTTACCTAATTCTCATATGGTAGAGCTTTTAAGTTTACGTAATTAAAATGTTGACAAAACTAGAATACACTTGATTAATGACTGCACCACTGTTTTAGTGAAGCGAATTTCCATGAAGTTTGAAAGAAGGGTCACTTCTTTTGCCTGGGCAAGTCTCCCTTTTCCCCCCTACAAAAGTTTTCTGGGGATGAAAACCAGAATAAGCCCGGAGAAGGAAACAATTAACGCGAGATGGCATCTGAACACAACTCGTGCTCGTGCACGAGATTAGGCCGTTTAGGTGTAATGGAAACCGAATTAAAATTACAATTGGGTTTCACTCGTCGATGGCCAAGATATCGGTTTACTTCGCCCATTGTATGTACACGATTGAATTATAAGAAATCGACTAGGTACGTTAAATTTTTATTTAAAATATGTATGTAGGTAGGTACCTAGTACAATTAAATAGTCCTGAAATTACCTACCTACTTTATTTCACATTATCCCGAAGCAATGATTGGTTTCTAAATACTTACTGCCGTATTCGAACTTCAAGATATTCACAAGAGACGACACGTACTAGATCTATTCTAGATACGTCATAGTTTAGATTTCAACTAGTTCTCTTTTGCAGCGCAATTCGGGCAACCAATGTTACTTTTACGTTAGATAGAATTAAATATCTAATAGGTGTGAATTAGATCTCTAAGCCATATCTTGTGGAAATCGTTCAAGAGTATCTCCAGAATCGCGCAAATGTCAAATTTGACAGGTTAGATCTTAAACATATCGTTATCGTATCTTGGTGATGACTAAAAGATATCTTATAGATGTCTATTTCAAAATCCGAATCGGGCCCTTAGTTTACATTTGCCTCGCATCCTTGTTTTGTTTAAGGTGACGGTAGAGGTGGGTAAATTTTCAGATTCTGTCAATTTACCCCATTTCACACACAAGCGCACTTCACGCACACTACCTCACTTTACTGGGACAGGTCACTGACCCATCAACTTTTTTTTAAGATAGCTGGTTGAGTTTAGTGTTAACCACTGGCCTCCTTTTAGGAAAAGCGTTCCATTGAAAGAAGAAAGAGAAACAATACATTTAATCTTGCTTTCCTTGTCTGTTCATGTCACACGTGACGTATTAAAATTCTAATAATTCATTTGATTGTTGACAATTTTCTACATTATGGCTTTGTCGAGATACGCGTTTTCTAAAGTTAAACCGAATAAAACCAGATGTCATAAAGTCAAATGTAAAATTTTATTTACTACTCTATACTCTATACGACTTTTCATAAAGCGCAAAATCAATTCAATGAGAATTTAAATAAATAAAGTTCCGGCAGGGTGCAAAATTTCATTATGGCGGACAAAAGAAAATTTGAAAATATATGGAAACAGTATTGGCTAATGTACCTCTAATATCTTTACCGATATACTTTTATGTCGTATATTCGCCTTTTGTTTCGCTATTAAATTAATAAAATGAAAATAAAAAATATTATACCGGTATTCCACCGGTATTATTTCAGTGCTGAACCGATTATCTTCGATCGTAGCCTTGATAATGTAGGTGTTGATAGTTACTTACGGAGGTAGGAGCGGCAATGAACCCCGTGCAGAGTAGAACGTGAGGTGCGTTGGGATAAGTGCATATATCTACTTATAATTCTTTGGCTGGTTCAACCTTCAGCGACAGTTCTAATCTCGTATTGTAGCAAATTTAGTCTTCTTTAAAAACGTTTAAGAAAGGTACTATCAAAAACTAGTCCTTTAGGGTTATAATCGCCCAAATCTAAAAGAAAACCGAAATTTTCGCGGTTTTTTCGATTTTTGACAAAGTTGCGTTCGGCGCTCGAGGTCACAAACCTGGATTATTAATTGGGCCAACATCATAAATAAGTCTGCAAAAAATCAGAACTACCGGATTTGACGCAGAAGAGCCACGTTACAAAATTCTACAATTTCACTGGATTAAAAGCGGCCAAGTGCGAGTCGGACTCGCCCATGAAGGGTTCCGTATTTAGGCGATTTAAGACGTATAAAAAAAAACTACTTACTAGATCTCGTTCAAACCAATTTTCGGTGGAAGTTTACATGGTAATGTACATCATATATTTTTTTTAGTTTTATCATTCTCTTATTTTAGAAGTTACATTTTACCACTTTGGAAGTGTGTCTCGCGCAAACTATTCAGTTTAGAAAAAAATGATATTAGAAACCTCAATATCATTTTTGAAGACCTATCCATAGATACCCCACACGTATGGGTTTGATGAAAAAAAAATTTTTGAGTTTCAGTTCGAAGTATGGGGAACCCCAAAAATTTATTGTTTTTTTTTTCTATTTTTGTGTGAAAATCTTAATGCGGTTCACAGAATACATCTACTTACCAAGTTTCAACAGTATAGTTCTTATAGTTTCGGAAAAAAGTGGCTGTAACATACGGACGGACAGACAGACGGACAGACGGACAGACAGACAGACAGACAGACAGACATGACGAATCTATAAGGGTTCCGTTTTTTTCCATTTGGCTACGGAACCCTAAAAATGGCAGACACACGACTGATCTTATAAGGGATATTTTTTTCCTTGAGTGAACGGTATGCACTTACCCCAATGCACTTCACGTTCCATGCCGCCGCCCCTATTTCACCACGGTGACAGGTACGACAATTATAAAACATCACTGTTATTGACGCCATAGGCATCCATGGACTACAGTTACCGCTTACTATCGGGCGGGCCGTATTCGTGTTTGCCACCGTCATTGTATTATTTAAAAAAACTTTATTTTATCGGATAAAACAGACATTTCTCTTGCGAAAAAATCTTGTGACAATTGTCACAAGATTTTTCAAAGAGTTTTCAGTAAGTCTTGACAGGAAATGAGTTCTGTGTCGCAATTTCGTGACAATTGTCGTGTTTCTAGTGACAATTGCCACAAAATAAGATTTTTTTAGTGGCAATATAATGGAGTTTATTTATTTATTAAAATGTTGGTGGCAAATAAGCACATCACCCGTCCGATGGTAAGCGGTTACCGTAGCCTTTGGAGGCCTGTGACGTCAGCAACAGTGATGTCGACAATTTTTGCATCTGTCACCGTGGTCGTGGTGAAATAGGGGCCAGTAAGTACCTAATAATCACAATGGTCTTAAGTGTCACAGACCCTACTGGCGCTTAAGTCCTTTATGTCAATTTCTGCCTATTTTAATATGATAGATATTTAAGTTTTATTTTAAGTTAACCTTAGCTATAAGTTTTAAATTGTTAAGATGTACTAACAAAATATGGACCATGTTTGTCTGAAATAAACGTTTTTTTTTTAATTATTAAAAAAAAGAAACCGAATAATTATATCGAACTACCGAGTACCGAACCTCCTTACAAATGTTAATCAGAATCAGTTGAGAAATGTGATTTGCAAAGGAGATGAATTCGGATATACGAAAGCATTTTTGCCCAAGTTGAAACGGAGACCTTAGCTAACGCTCGGTCAATGATGGTTTAGGTACAGCCAGCTGCAGAGGAAAGGTATATACCACCCCTGCATACAATCATCTTTGCAAGGGTGGTACCTTTTCTCTGCAGCTGACTGTACACCTATAAAAATGGTTGTCCCTGCTGTAATTTTATACCGGTACCGTACTTTATATTTCAACCGGTATAGTTTTAACTTCAAAACGAACCGGTATTGATAAATAATAACGGTACCATACCGCTTATACCATAAAGAAAGCATGTCTCTGCTTTGCACAATTATTGTGTGGACAAAATTCTTATAATCATCGAAACATACCTACATACCTACGCACATAATGTCATTGAAATAAAACATTGTTTTTTTATATTAAATTTATATAATACTCGATATATACACATAACAATAACCAGGCCGCTGCGGTATTGGCTTGTAAGCTTCATCTCGGTCTCCAAATCCGCAAAAACTAGTTAGTACTAAATGCTGGTCTTGCCGTTGTTCTTGATTCTTGAAGATTATCAGAACAGCACGTAATCGCATACATATAGACGGAACGAACGGCAACAAAGTAGGTGTAGACACTGTAAGACTTTCAGGTATTAAACGAATTACGCTTCGTATTAATAGGTACGTAATATTTAAATGAATATATAATTCTCTAACGTAAATACAAGATTACAATTGACATCAAAAGTCATTGACGTACAGAAGTCATATACATTTTTTTTAATGACGCAAAATTGATACCAGAGTAATGAAAATCAATCCCAATCAGTAAAACGAGTCTTTAAACTTTTTTCATTTTAAGCGGGTTTTGAAGGAACAAGTTACTTAAATTCGATTGTAATCGTATTGTTTTAGGATAGTTTACTGCTGTTTTCGATCGTTACGACCTGTAAATAACAACAAATCAAATTTTAATTATATTTATTTACCCTATTTTTTGAAATACAATTTATCTACTGGTATACATTTTCGTATGCGTATATGATGAAATGTCCAGAAATGTCTATAATAATGTCAAAAACGAGCTACGACGATGTACACGTCTGCTTCGATCCAAGGCCAGCGGCCATCTGACTCGAAGAAGAATTTTGAGTGATGTCGTCAATGTATGGAAATTGTACGAAAGTTTACATTTGGGATTGAATTTCTGTGTTGTATTTGTGAGTAAAAATATAAGTAGATAATAATTTGCTAGTTTAGTTATCTAGTTTTCAAAATCACACAACAACTCAATTACTGTCAAAGGCAAAACTGTAATGCGTGTTGCTCAAACGGAACTCCATATTTTGATTTTTGGATACTTTTAGTGTCGATTTGTGAAGAATTACAGCAAATAAAAAATATTATGGCGTGAAGAGCCGGTACACGGCTTCTTCGTGAACAAATTTACGTATAATTTAATGCAGTTATTAAACATTTCTTGAACAAATTGATTGCACAAAGTGAGCTCTAAATCGAAAACGTCATATACCGTCCCCTTAAGATTCATCGTGAAATACTTATGTTACGTTGTGACTTGTGTTATTTATTTTCCTATTTACATAGGTAATGTGGATTTGGTCAGAGGCGTCAGAGCATAATGACTGTATAGGTAGGTAGTTAGTTACCTAAAGAATTAGAAGTATAAGATACACCTCCTTATTTGAGAAGTACATACTTCTATTTAATCACTGACTTTTAACAACATACATTTAAAAGTTACAATTAATAATTTATTGATCCAGATAATTTTCCGCCGGATGTGCAAGTCTAGGAAAAACCTTTCCCCGTTCAACATGTTCTTATCTATCCATTGAACAAGTACCTCCAGCACATTCATGGGTACGTTAGTCTTTTGCCGGTTATTTTAATGAGCGCCAGTGGTCGTCGAGATAATCTGTTGCATTTTCCATGCGCCTGCGACGCGGTGCGCGGGCGGCGGACATTGTGTCGCACAAAAACTCGCCGCGGTTACATAATCAGAGCAAGGCAGCTACGATGACGCTTCTCACAACATTTAACTATGGTCTATGGTGGTGGTGTGGTATGGTTGGTCTCTGCCTAGTGCCTACCCCTCCGGGAAATAGGCGTGATTATATGTATGTATGTTAACTATGGTCATGTCCGATCATCATCATCATGGTGGCCTTTTGGTGATCCAATCTTGGATGTATTGTAGGCCTCTTCCCTCTTCCTCCTCCCCTGTCGATTTTGTGCCCGTTTCATCCAGTCCCGACCTCCGTGTCGTCGGATGTCGTCCACCCAGCGCTGTCCGATAGAGCTGTTGAATCGGGACTGAAATAGCTGATCTGTGCATCATGGGCGGGACAGCAATATAATTATGCGCGTGCAATAGAGACAGCTAGGGTTTGCAATCCGGATCCGGAATGTATTAAATTATCCGGATCCGCGGATCTTCCCATACATTTCGGATCCGTCGTGCAAACCCTAGAGACAGCAACAGGCGGGACAATGTACAAAAATGTATATGGAAAGCGTCTCTGCTTTAGGTATGTTGCTAATTTTGATGACTTTATGAAGAAACTTGGCAACACGTTGACGACGTAACTTGAAGGGTTATTGTCAATAGAAAATAAAATCAAATTGCTTGGTTCATATCTTTCGCACTTAAGCGTACCTAGATAGATTTTATGTTAGTTCACATTATAAAACCCATTATTGACAAAAAGCTATTTTACAATTGGTAAAACTATAACTAATGACCACCGTGAAAGGTGAGACGTGTACTACGGGGTGCAGTGATTATGCCAGCGGCAGAGTAAGACCCTGGGCAAAAAGCCCTCCCATTCATATGCGCGGGCGCGGGCGGTTTTTGCGCAGCCGGACGTTCCGCGCGTTTTATTGTAAATTGGGCGAGTCACCCGCCGGCCGCTGGTCGCTGCCGGCCACTCATTCACATGCACGACCAGTTTTTACCCTGTAATGAATGCTACTCTGCTCTAATGCGACCAGGTGACTGTAATGAGACTGCTCGTCTGCCACCGATTGAAACCTTCTTGTGCAGACATAAGGTGCGCAAACGGATGCGAAATTCTACCTATAGGATTTTATCTCAACACATCGTATTTACATATAAGTCTTAGATAACTCCACTAATTACTAGAATGAAGCGAGACTAAATTACAATTGCTAATGCATCAGACATTCTTATTTGGCTTATTTGCTCCGATTTAAATGGCTAGATACTGTAGGTATAAGTACATACCTATAGCCATTTAGGTAGGTATATCAGCCATTTTCAGCTTCCCTTACCTCCCTTTTGTTTGCGTCGATAGGTATTTGTGTAATAAATACAGAAAGATATCACGTCATATATTCAATTGTTCCGCATGTTATATGGATTTAATTTATACTTTACATAGGTGCCGAATAAATAGACACAGAACAAGTAATAGAATACAATATATATTACATTATATAGTCGTTTAAAACCAAAGATTTAGTTTATAATATGCTACATAGGTACAGTCAGCAGCAGAAGTTGCTAAGCGGGCCAGGTGTTCAAAATTACCTTGACACGCTCTTATTCTCTTAATAATAAGACTTTATTCATCATCAAGATCATTAAATTTTGAACACCTCGCCCGCATAGGAACTTCTGCTGCTGACTGTATGATCCAACCCAAATATCTTTTGTACCTAAGTGTTGTAGGTACTCTACCTAACCTTATCTACTAACCGGGACGTTGATAATTGATTCGTATATTTTAGGAGTCGTTGGGGATTCTGGTAGAACATTGTGCGTAGGATGGTAGGTAATACCTACTTAGCTATAACTACCTGTTAATTTATTGCCTTATTTTAATTGTGCATCGCATCGGGTCGTCGGACGTCGCTCGCGCATTCAATGTAAATGTGATTTAAAAGTAATGGCCTCGTCGCCAATTGACTGCTCGCATACTGGAGTGCAATTTAGAGTGCGCGGGTGCTCGGGAGCGGGTCTAGTTTTTGCGCGCACGGCGACAGGGCTCGCGACATCGCCCGCGGGATATAAATCGCGGGTGAAAAACCGCAGCAGCCATTTTTTCTCTGATTTCTTGTTATGCGCATTCCGCAGTTTTTGCACGAACACGCTCCGACAAACGAGCGAGCTCGCGACGCGCGTTTTTGCGCGGAACAATGGTGCGCGCGATGGCGCAGTGATTGCGCGGGCGGCGCATTTGCATGCGGGCCAATGGCGGCACGGCCACGCCTTGCGCCCCGCCCGCGCACCTATCACTGCGCCCGCGCATCGACCGCCGCGCCTAGCCTTTGTTCTGTGCTCATTATGACATCTTCAAAGACAACGTCCCGGCCCCGGCTTTAATATCGTGTTCTTGGCTAATCTGAATGTAAACAACACATTATGAGTTACAGGTTCAAAACTGAACCGTATTCTACTACTTAGAGATGTACCTATCTTAAATTTATACGAAATTGGTAAGAAATTAAATTTGTCAGTGGTTCCCTTTAAAATACCTACTTACATAATAAGGATAATCTATCATTGAGTAATTTTGAAATAGAAGATTGAATTTTACCTTAAAAATGTCATTACGAGTGACTCAGTTTTACACCTACTTATGATTGGGTACCTAACTACCTAGGTAGGTACTCTAATTAATTTCTTTCATAACATAAAACTCTTGTAAGATCTGCATATCCCTTTTGACACCCGTCAAGTTGCTATACGTAAGTACTTACAAATAAACGAATAATAGACAATGTTTTAATTTATTTGTTAAACATCAGGGCACAGGAGAGAAAACTTGTGTGTTCATCCGAACTGTACAGTTTTCTCCTGTGGGCAATAATTAACAGCTTGTGGGCATGTAGGTACCTAGGTAATGATTTTATCATACTTATCCAAACAAAAGGAGTACCTACCCTTACTCGTAGGTACCCTTTCATGTGGATAAGGGTTAAATAAGAAAATTAACCTTCCTATAGCCCTTAACTTTTGGGTAAGTATGTCCAAGTACGGAATTTACGAGTACCTGTAGTTACCTACCTAAACACACATTTAGCTCACTACCTCCAATATCTCAATGTAAAACAATAATAGGTATCAATATAACGCCTCCTTATACCGGTGCGTGTCGAATTGGCGCTTTTTAAATAAACGCGTTGCCAGAGTTAGCGTGACTTATTATTAGTGTCCGACCGAAGGTTCGGTTTCGGTTTCGGTTTCGGCCAGTTTCGGCCAAAAAATCATGTTTCGGCTGTAGTTTCGGTTTCGGCCAAAAAACGGCCGAACCTTTCGGCCGGGCCGAAACTTACGAAATGGTACTTCGGACAAAGACCAAAAGTTGGGGAATAAGTAGGACAACAATATTAATACCTACATATACTGATTCATGTATATTAGGTACAGACATTAATTGTTTTATTATAAAACACAATTCCACTAATGAGGGCGCCACTGGACGGTTGACGCAGTCTTAAGAGGCTGTCAATACATAACTGAATGAGATAGCACTGTCGCATGTTACTGGGCCCTGGGCAAGATAATAATAAGAAAACTAGTCTCACTTTTTACCTCAATTTACCATTGGTTTGTGTTCCACATGTCCTCTACTTCAGCTTAGCCTTTGGCCTCGCTGCGCCATGCTCGGCCTGCGGTCTCGCTTTTGAATCCAATGGACATTGGTTGGAGTCTGTGCTCAACTACTTATCCTGAAGCCTTAAGCACGGCTAGGGCTTTGACTTCGCATGAAAGTTCGCCTCAATGGGGCACTTCGGACTTTTCGGCCCAGGTGAAGATCAGTACCCGGCCTTGCGATATTGTTAACAAAAAATTTCGCGCTCGCTGCGCTCGCGTTTTTGGTTGACCCTGTATCTACATGTTAGCTTGACTGGTGAATGAATAGAGTTAGACCAAGAAAATTCTGCAATGATTTTGATAGCATACGCAGTGCAACTAGTGCAAATGTTATTTATACGTCATAATTTCATAGAAGTTTTGACGTTTAAAATAACACTTGCACTGCGTGTGTTATCAACTTATCAAAATCGTTGCAGAATTATCTTGGTCTAACTCTAGTAATTTTCATAAAAAACTGCTTAAGTAATAAGTAACATCAATTTCAAGGACATTGGGTGTTGACGGCCCCATAATATGTGTGTAAAAGTGGTTTTATTACATTTTATCAACGATTTTAACAAGTCTACAAAAGTTTCGGTTTCGGTTTCGGTTTCGGCCGAAACTAGAGCCAAAGCCGAACATTCGGTTTCGGTTTCGGTTTCGGCAAAAAAACATGTTTCGGTCGGACACTACTTATTATGCTACCTAATATATACAACATTCATACTTATTTTTGTATTAATTAATTAAATATTCAAGTTATTGCTCCATAAAATTATGATCCATTTGATTAGTGTTTCCAGTTGGTAGATAATTATAATTTATATGAAAATCGCCGAGTCTGCGATTGTTTTTGTTCATCGCGAGTTTTATGAGTATTAAATTTAAACAGTTGCTTGATTTAAATATAGGCCACATGTTTGTGATTTTAATAACTGGGAATCCATTACCAGGCTATGCGTAGCCAACATGCCAATCGCTTACGCTCCGTAGCGAACGAAACGCAACTGACTCTGTTGCACTAATATGGAAGAGTGATAAATTGACACAAACCGTTTCGTTGTCGTAGCGCAAGCGATTGTCACCTTGGCTAGGCCGGCTGATCTTAGTAATATAATAATTATAAATATATGAAATAACATAGCTCTACTCTTAGATCCTCCAATTAGAAAGGATTATTTAGAATTAACTTAATTCTTCAATTAAGTATAACATCACACAGTTATTAAAACGAATCGGTTTGTAAATAAGAATGTTTCATCCGGATATATGAGTAGGTATTGATATTCAATTTTATACATTAATAATTTTATATACCTACTTATATAGTAGACCGAGGAGAATCGGATCACAGGGCGAATCGGGTCAGACAAAAACTATTCCAAATCTGTTCCTATCTTCGTCATTGAATAATTTTACGGTTTAAATTCGATTATCTTCGTCATGTCATATTTTTTACAAGCTTTTATTAGCCCTGTTAGTATGATAAGTACATAATATATATACATATGTTATGTTAGTGTGTTAGTGTATTCCAATTTCCGATTGATCCGAAAATTTGCATACATATCTAAGTCGGATGGCAATGCAATATTATGGTACCATCGAGCTGATCTGATAATGGAGACAGGAGATGGCAATCGGAACTCTGTGATGAAATAGTGCAACCTAATGTTTTTGCAGTTTTTAGAATTGTCTCGATGAGTACCTATTAGTTGAAAAGAAAAAGAAAAGTACATTCAGCGATAAAAGCTTGAATCAAAAATGAAAGTTTTGCTTAAAATTTATGTATGTTCAATCTGCATGTGTGATCAATGATCATAGTACCTAATTAAAAATATACCTATTAATTCGTTTGAATTAAAGTTTCATCGACAGGAATCGATGTAACGAAGCTCTCGATTGCTTTCTTTACAAACAAAAACTATTCATTTGTCAAGGAGTTAAACTCGTTAGTTCTCGCGAAGGCGACACGATCCAAGCCAAATAGGGCGCGAGAACATGTGAGTTTTTGCCCTAAGTCGAATGATTGACCCGGCAGCGTAAGGCGCAATCGTAAGCCGAATTATAGTCTTTTTCATTTCTTATGCTCTGAAAGTGTCTAATGAAGCGGGTTAAAAGATGCATTTCGACCTTAGATAGTGTATTTTTTTACAACTAGCTTATCTATGATGTACTAGCTACGTTACGCTAGCATACGTTTCGACCCTAGGGAGTTTTATAATGCACGTGTACCTATTTTTCTTAGTTTGGAAAGGTACAATTACCTACAGCTACAAAAAATTGGTTCTAAATGGATCTGTCGTATTACTAAAACTCCCGATTCTATAATATATGATCATTTGACCTCAACTTGTCCAGTAAAAGATATACTTAAAAAAATACTACTCTTTAGTTTCTTACTTTGTCATATTTTGTAAAATACACATGTATTTTACTTTCTCCGTTTTCTAAAAATAAGTAGTCGTCTTCTTATCTTAGTTGAAAGCACCCATTTCTAATAACTCGCGCTGTTGCCCAAAATATCTCGTAAGAAATGGATTGCTTTTATCCCTTCGTTAACCATCTAATGTTCATTATAAAAAATACTAGTCATTAAATTTAATAGATAGGTATTAGTTTTATATGCATTTGAATTCCCTGAGACTAAATAATAGCTTACAGTTGTGTAAATTACCGTGCTTGTGTAGGGTCCATAAAAATAAATAGGTACTTACGCAATCTATGAATTAGATATGATTATAGTTCAATATTATTTATCTAAAGCTACATAAAGTTTATGGCCCTGCATGTTGATCTAAACCATTATTATTTATAAAAAACATTAGTTATATGAGTAGGTGCATGAATAAATACCAATAGCATATTTATGTATTACCTTATAGAAACGTTGGTAAATTGGTAAAATACGTTTCTTGCGTAACGTTCGAGGTCAACATCATTTTAAATGAAGTACATAACTGTGTACAACGTATTTTTAAAGTTTCATTTTTAATGTATTCAATTATAAAATTGATCACTTCTGCTTCATGTAGATAATTTTGATGTACCTATTATCTGCGTTATATTTTTTCCGTTTCCAAGAGACTTAGGGAGGCATGTTCTGATTGTAATAACAGGTTAAAAACTGATATGGATTAGTTATGGATATGATCTGACAGTGTCAAAGTGCCATTTTTGGTTGCGGGTCCTCCAGCTCCATAAGCTTTGGTTCGGTTAAGTAATTCAAGATGAAATGGTACAATAAGGAACTTTAATCTTTTGTAAGATTTTAAAACTTAAACGACACTGGCTATTTAATAATTATTTAAGCAGAACCAGCCTGCTGCAGTATTACGCCGCGACGTTGCTACTGTTAGGTAAATGTGAAAAATCCATTGGTTTTGGACTTTTGAATGAATGAAATGAATGAAAGAATGACATTTTTATTTCAGGCAACTAAAGTCTATTTTTTAATTCGGTAGACTGAAATGACAGTTAATAGTATGAAATGACATTTCACGTTCATACTATTAACTGTCATTTCAGTCTACCGAATTAAAAAATAGACTTTAGTGGCCCATACATAAATACCTTAAAACTAGCATACATATTATAAAAATATAACTAAACACTAATAATCACATTATGATTGCGATGCAATACGCAACCCCGTAGGGTCAGGGAGCCGGCCGCGGAACCGCGGAAACTTGACACCCTTCGGCCAAAACTCCTTTTTAGCTCCTTTTGCAATGTCGCACCGCAAACGACAGCAGTAACGCTGGCAACTGCATTGCTGCAGGAAACTAATATGACTCATAAGGCATAAACCTCTTATGATCTCTAACTGGGGACCAACGAAAATATCCATTTTACGGTTGACGAAAAGTAGTGTATCATAATAAATTGAAGATACTAATGCTCAGCTAAAGAATTTGTATGATGCGTGTGTTATCCACAATCGCCGCGCGCCGCGATGCTATCGTCTGCGCCCGCGCGTCGCTACGGGGATGCTCATTACAACGTCTATTACCCGATTAAACGTCTTCTTTAGAGCGATAATCTGGAACCCGTGTGAGCCACTCTTGTATAAGATGTAAAGTGCTCCTCCTTAAGCGTCTATTACACGCCCACTTCTAATGAACCTAAACTATACCTATTTAATCGTAAATCGTAAGCACACGAGATAACTTAATCTGCCCGTAATACTTAAAATTTCTGTATCGAAAAATAGAATTATTACAGTCTATTTATTATTCCATTTCCATGGTGTCGATCTGTATTTTTTCAAAAAGTGATGACACTATATAATCAAAATACTATACTGTCGCCAACTCAATATCTAATGGAGTGATTATTTTTAAGTGATTATTAGTAAGAGGAAAGGGAACGATCGCTTCTCCATACACACGTAGCCCTCAGTTTTCTCTCTGAATATTAACAATATTTAAAGATATTGGTTAAGTACATAACAATGACCAGTGTACGGACAAGTTTAGACATTTTGAACAGAGCGGGAAATGGAGTCTTCTAGGTGCATTTTATGATTAAATGAATAACGATTAAATGATTTTTCGAAAACATATTTATTACACTTTTTAATTCTTATTCAAGTAGTGCCAAAGTTTATTTATTTATTTATTCAAGTATATGTTGCGATGTTTACCTAATTGCAAATGGCGACTGGGATATAGGATTCAAAATCTTCCTCATCGTGCTCACTTAAATTGGTGTCCATGTTGTAAAATGAATTAATTATGGCAACTTGCAACAACAAATATAGCAAACAGTTATCTAAATTGACAACATCAATTTATTTTGTCGTATCTACAGTTTATAAAGTTTTTGGCCAGTAATTAATTAAGCTTGTTGTATATTGTTAAAAAGTATATTGATTGAATGTGAGAGAGCAAGAGAAATAGATTTTATAAGTAAAGTAAATATCATATAAAATTTGAATTTATTCATTCAATCCATTGATATAGAATAAAGAACTGGATACCCAATCAGCCGCAAAAAATGGCCCCACAAAAGTAACGTTGAAACAGATCACGCGTTACTTTTTCGTTTAGTCTTGTTTGAAACGCTCAAATGTGAAGTTGTCAACAATTACGAAATGTGCCGTTAAAGTATGTAAAAATAACAATGATAAAACAAGGAAAAAGGATGGAATGTATTTCTTTCGGTTAGTTCTTTGGATAGCATTACATAATTTATGTAATCTGGTGGTAATTTTATGGTTTTGAATAAATTAATTTGTTAGTACCAAAGAAGGGATGTCAAGGAACAAAAATCTAATGAGTCGATGTGAGGTCAATATTTTTTTTTTTTATATATGGAATTCGTAAGGAATAATATTATGTTTAAATTCAAGATTTCCAAGAAAACCTATGCGACGTGCAAAGTGGACTGCTATTTAATTATAGCAAGAGATAGGGGTGATGCAGTTTTAAACAAAGCAAAACGGCACTTGTGTGATCGGCCCATTTCCCTGTTTCCGACAACCAATAAGGGCTTATATCGACTAACTGTAAATGCTAAACCTGTCTGAACACAGTGACAACCACAGGATTTTTTTGGGTTATTTCCACCAACTCGCTTTGGTGGTAACTAGTGGGAATTATTTTTCCCAGTAGTTACCAGTGGTAAAAGGTGGGAAAAAAATTCCTAGTAGTTGCCACTGATATCAACTTGGTGGTAACTAGTGGGAATAACCCGATTTTTTTTATAAAGTATGGACTTTATAAAAAAAATCCAATCAGTACCTAAATGTCCCCGTGCACCCACCCATGCGATGAGTAAATGTAGATCTAAAATACACAGTTATTTTATTTAATAAGTTGACATTATTTCAAGGAAATTAGTATTTAAAGACGTATATACTTACTTATTAAAAATTAAATTTGTTTGAATTTGAACCACGAATTAATTTTATTTGAACTCCCGATTAAATTAAATTTGTTTTATTTATTACTTCAATTGGTTTTTCTGTACATACCTATTAAAGTGTACCAAAGTGACTCCATTCGTTCATTATTCTCGTTTGACGTTGCTTGTCGTAAATACGTTACGTTTAGTGCCATCGGACTAAATTTTTTAACAGTGTTGGTACTTATGTATGCAAATTTGACACTTAATGCTTACGACATTAAGCTCTTTTCTGTACGAAACATTTATCTTGACTCAAAATTTACGTAAGCGTTTTTATCATCAATGCAAATGGTGCGAAACGTCATTGGGATCCACATTTGTTGACGTTTTTGTTCTGCTTTGTGTGTCTATTTCTTTTATATTAAGTCAGTGATTCAATCATAAAAAGTTAGTAGATAATAACGACTCCATTTCCCGCTCTGTTTAAAATGCCATCACTTGTCCGTAGTCCGTACACTAATTATGACCTTACGTTATTTGCTGAATAAATTTATAATAATATTAATTTTAGTAATTTTGTTAATAGGTGACGTTATTTTTTCATAAAATTTAAATAAGTGTTGAAATAATTTTAACAATAAATCAATAATATTATTATGTATACAGGGTGGCCCATTTAGATCGGTCAGTATGGGAAAATCTGAAACTATAAGACATACGACGATCTCTTCTTAGGAACCATGTCATCGATTTTAGTAACAAGAAAAACTGCATTCATACATTTAAATTTATTTTATGTAAAATGTATTGAAAAAAATGGTGGCCATTTCGAAAACATACTAAAATAAATTAAAGACAGACCTAGACAGAAGACCTATACAATCGATATCTAAATAGAAATAATTTTAGATATTTTTTTTTCAAAACGTCCGGGTTCGATTCCCGAGCTGAGTACACATTTTTTTTTAATGTTCATACATTTTGAAAAAAAAATATCTAAAATTATTTCTATTTAGATATCGATTGTATAGGTCTTAAGCAGTAAATGTTACTATGAAACATGATGTCTGAAATGAATAAAATGCATTGTATTCATATCCTTTAATTTATTTTAGTATGTTTTCGAAATGGCCACCATTTTTTTCAATACATTTTACATAAAATAAATTTAAATGTATGAATGCAGTTTTTCTTGTTAGGTACTAAAATCGATGACATGGTTCCTAAGAAGAGATCGTCGTATGTCTTATAGTTTCAGATTTTCCCATACTGACCGATCTAAATGGGCCACCCTGTATAGTGATATATAACATTGACTTATATGCATAATATCTTGTAAATATTTCATTGAATCCCAAAACCTTACCTTTAACTATACTTTCATTGATTTGTAAGATGAGAGTTTATATCTGGTGGCACGGTAGTGCCCCCGCCAAGACGAGCAAAGCGAAGCGCAAGGGCACTACCTACCTTTTCTCGAAGCGCTTCGTCGTTTTTTTGAACCCTCTTAACTTGGGTTTGGATTATACCAGATAAACAAAACAATCGGGATATGATGTCAATAGTGGAATTATTCAGCATAAAAAATTTCAATTGCATAGTTTCAATTTCAATCTCTTATACTTTGGATTTTATTAATGTCTAAAAAACCCCGATTTCGTCACTGACTCATTCACTCACTGTTGATCATCAAAACCTCTAGGGTACTTCCTGAAGTCCTAGAAAGCTGAAATTAGTCCACAAACAACAAAATAATTCAAAAACTTGAAATTATTAGCCCCTAAGGGGGTGAAAAGGGGGGTGGAATTTTGTATGGGCAATCGATAACCGCGGAACCGATTTAGTTGAAATTTGGTATGTAGATAGTTATTGTTATGGGGAAGGATAAAAATAGTTTCAACCCCAAAACCACCCCGTAAGGGTGAAAAGGGGTGGAAAAAGGCGTTAGGGGAAAAAGGGGGTTGAAGTTTGTATGGGGAATCAGTAAAAAAGCAGATTGTATATAAAAGATACTCCCCAAGTACGTATTTCAGGATTTTTAATAGTAAATCACCCACAACCCTTTAAATCGGAAGATTGTCATAAGCAACTTACAAAAAGATGTGAAATCCCACCAAAAACATTTTCATGTAAAATGTTGCCAAGACGAAACCATAAGGCTCGCACTGACAAAAAGTTATCAGATATCTTGTAGAGCCAAGCTTCTAACTCTACAGGCCCTACTTTCACAGACTCTACACCTTAGTCAAAATATGTGGCTTGGCCGTTTCATTACAAGAACTATTTTATAATAAAAAATAATGAATAGTGAATACACTTACGCCCATGTCACGAAACGGCCAAGCCACATATTTTGACTAAGGTGTAGAGTCTGTGAAGGTAGGGCCTGTAGAGTTAGAAGCTTGGCTCTACAAGATATCTGATAACTTTTTGTCAGTGCGAGCCTTATGGTTTCGTCTTGGCAACATTTTACATGAAAATGTTTTTGGTGGGATAGCTAATGTTCTTTATCCCTTTCATGAAAAGCGTTATATACTGGATCAACCAAATCTTGTCAGTAGTAAAAGGCGGCAAATTTGAAAAATCGCGGGTTAGCAACACTGTGTTCGAATAATTCCAAAATCGCGTATCATCTGTGTGTTATCTGTGGAATGTGGATCGTGAATGACAGCCATCATCTTATTGTTTACATTCTGAATCGTTTCTATTTCAAGAGAAATTTCTGCTGTCACCATTAAATACCAAGATTATGCATGACCTCAAGCAAAGCTAAGGTGCCTACAATGTACAATCATGCTCGTTGACGGTAAATATTACTAAAATTTGAGGTTATGATAATTCATTCGAACTGACGTATGAAGGGCGGAAAAATAAACACGTTATGGTTCGATGTACATTGCTGCTTTTCTTAGCGCAATTCTGCTCATTGGGTGTTACATGGTGTTACCCTACTTTAATTTGCAGAACATTGCTACTGACAAGATTTGCTTGACGCACTATATTACCTAAGTTATTTTAAAGTTAAAACCTCCGAGGTAAAATCTAATCCCATCAAAAACATTACATGTAAAAAGGTGCAAGTCTCGCAACGCTAGAAGCTACAAAAAAGTTTTGAGATGTAATGTGAAACCAAGTCGGTTATTTTAATCAGTGCCAGGGGGTGTTAAAACCGTGTCAATAAGATATCTTTAATTTGTAATACGTATCACTTGGCCATCGCACGGCTGCATAATGACATAAGGATCATCGTCACCTATTAAAAACAAAATAATTCTAATTGAACATAAGGGTAGCGCTAATTGCAGTTTGAGCATTACACATATTGACGAATACGGTACGAGTAAAGCATTATGTGCGATTGCCAAGTCATTATATGTGCTTATTACAAATTAAAGATATTTTATTGATACGGTTTTAACACCCCCTGGCACTGATTAAAATAACCGACTTAGTTTCACATTACATCTCAAAACTTTTTTGTAGTAGAAGCGTTGCGAGATTTGCACCTTTTTACATGTAATGTTTTTGATGGGATCTCATCTCTTTTTGTAGACAGTCCTTCTTTTCGGGTACTCATAACCATACTATATATACACACATATCATAACTAAACACATCTTTATTCATACTCACATCGTACATCGTAGTGTACCTTTACTCTACCTACTATTTGTAGGAACTGCAACAGTAACTTTGTAATAGCATATATTTATATGGGATTACAAATTTACTTATGCAGTTCTTAGATCTTTAAACGTGACTGATATTGCAATATTTTTAGGTTTTCTATGGCTTGATAAGCTGAAAACTACTTATGTTTAAAATTTGAAACTTGTGTTGTGGGTATGCTAAAAGTGCCTTAGAATTATGATGATCGTAGGTGAGTGAATGAGTGAATGAGTGTGTCAGTGTCGAAACTAAGGAACTTTGACGTACAATAATTCTTAAACTACAAGTTCCGATTTAATGTTTTTGAGAATATATCTAAAACTTGTTAAGCCCTATATGTCACTGAAAATTCAGGGTTCTAGCTTCAGCCAGCACAAAAATTAGAGCACGTCGAAAATGGCCTGAATCGCTTCGAGAAAAGGATGATACGGCCGTGCCTTTTTTATTTTGCTCGACTTGGCAGATTTTAACATGATTAAATAAGTTTGAATATTGATAAGTATAATTTTACTTGCAACTTTCGTTAATTACTTACAGGCGCCGTAGCAGGCTAAAAATAAATTGAATCAACCCCAGATTGAGTCAGTTGTGTGCAATGCAATTTTTTGCTAGGCAATGACTTATTTAATCGTTTAGTTTTTTCTCGACAAATAGCTTATTGGTAAGTATATTCAGACGTTATTGGATCAGACATATGGAACATTGGTAAAGGTCACAGAGGGCGTAGTACGGTAAGCGCCACGTTATAATATTATGTGGCGACGGAGCCTATTCATTATTAATATGCCTTGTGAACATCCATAGTCATCACGTAGCAAATAATGATCCTACCAAAGAACTACTGTAATTATCGCGTTTTTATTAATCAAATAATTGTTCTTCTAGACGATTTGCGATTGAGATATGATCAGATTGTATGTTTTTTCATATTTAGGGTAACAAATGATGAGGGGGCAAGTAGATCGCCATCGCTAAATGTTCTCGGAAAGTGTTAAGGTTATTATCCAGTCAATCAATAGGTACTTTGTAGTGCGATATCATTTAGTGGTTTAGAAAAAAGTGGCGTCTGTGCTTTATACTTAAAATAGATTATCTGAAGCAATGATCTGGATTAATCGTTTCTGATAGGTAGGTACCAGACGACGCTTGCGTATAAATTTTTGAATAGTTCTTATGATATTCTATTCTACAACATTGATTTCTTATTATAAATACAGTCATATATGGGTAATTTGACCTATACCTAATAGGCACATACTGGGGCTATTTTTACCATGTTTATATTATTGTAACCTTACGATACGTACTGTTATTTATTTTTTACGACTTACCTATGGGTAAAGATAACTGATAAGTCATATCTTGCATATTATTATAGAGATAAGTAGGTATATATATATGTAGTGAAATAC
Source organism: Cydia amplana (assembly GCF_948474715.1). NCBI lineage: Eukaryota > Metazoa > Arthropoda > Insecta > Lepidoptera > Tortricidae > Cydia > Cydia amplana. The sequence continues at coordinate 13,423,369 of NC_086069.1, read as the reverse complement.
CAACTCGGATTGAATATTAATACAGGGTGTCCGGTGGCAGATTTCTAATTTCAAAGTCAATTTAAAATAAAAAACTAAACAAATACATTTTGACGTTTTATGGCGTTATAAAATTCAAGGTTGCGGATTTTCTTTTCAATATGTCTCAGTGTTCAGTATTTCAGCGTGTTTACGTGCTCTTTTCTTACAGATGTAAATAAATTTTCTATCAAGCCGTTGTTTTTTTATTTCATATTAAAAACATAAATCTGCCACCGGACACCCTGTATGTATGTTCAGTGTTTCTTAAGGTGTAGGTAAATAAGACGGCGGTATAATTCCATATTACAAACATAAGTATATCGACTACCGTAGGCTCAAAGGGCGTAAGGGACAAAATGACGAAAATGAGTTATGAATGCAGTTATACTCAGTATTTTTTTCTCTATCGATTGGTATATTTAACGTCTCCATAACTTGAAAAAAATGTCCGTTAAGCCCTAGGAAAAATCAATGCGTGAACACAATTTTTCAACGCATTTCAATGTTGTGAGACATTTTGGCGTATCTCCCAAATTTTTGTACGATACGCCCTTTTGCATCGGAAATTTTATTAAATTTGTGCTAATTTATAGACAGTTACGCCTATTTGCAGTAGATTTTTGAGTGCTAAATGTACGTTACGCCCACAACTAGTGGATATTTATACGAGTGTTAGAGAATTCAATGTAAGAGATACGCCAACGTACTATGTACAGGCAATTTCGAGTTTATTAAGTGGGATGACCTAGTACTTTCCTTGTCATTTTTTTTATTAAGTAGGTACTTACAGTACCTGCTCATATGCCCATTAATGCTTTATTTATAGGGTAGCAGTTCTTAAAAACAGTCGTATTTTTTGGCGTAACGGACATGCTATTTTCGGAACTAAGCATTGTATTATAAGTTCAAGCAATAAGTTTAAAAGAGCTCAAAAAGTTAAGAATAAGCCACATACAGGCATCAGTTTATTGAAACAAACAAAAAAGTTATGATTTTTTTTCTGAAAAAAAAAAAAAACTCTTTTTTGGCTATCCTGAAAAATCGCGTTTTGTCCGTTAAGCCCTTTGAGCCTACGGTAGTCGATATGCTCATCTAAACATTACATAGGTATTTCGTTACCTATACATACTTTAAACAATGTCATTATCCAGGTCTATCAGATCCTATTCATGAAACCTGAGAACACATTTTGCTTGATGCATCCCTTTCAATGCAAGGCAAGGTTAGCCTGTGAAGCATAACACTGATATTGACGGAGCCTGCGATCCATCACTCGTCCATTACCGCAGCTACCGTATTGCCGATCGGGTGCCCAAAATAATAAAACACGCGCCACCCCTATCTAACTCTCGTTTTTCACACCCAAAGGGGTAAGGAAACACAAACCTGTAACATACAGCAGTTAAGTTATCTATGCCCAGGCGTTAAGGTCCAAACTCATGTGTATAACATGTAGAAGGAGACACGCGTCGATTTGCCGATGACAAAAATTAAACTGCGCGGAGTGTTGGACATGCGGGCGCCAGGGTTGCCTCTAGAAAGTTATACTTTGTCTTTCTGATCTAATATGTATCATATATCTACAGATGTAAACTATGTGTCAGATATTGGTGACTAGGAGGGCGACTAGAACTTTGTAATATAATATTGCTATTTGATATTTTTAGTCGAAAGTTGTTTTAAGGCTACTTACTTATTTGCCATATAGCTTGTAGCATAGGTACCTAATAGTTAATAATTCCTACCTATACATATTATGAAATAAATTGAGGACTGAGGGCCTTTTTAACATTGATTAGTGTAAAACTGCCAGTTCGTACATTTGCTACTAAACGAAAGTAGCAAACGTATGGAGTTCATACGTTTCGTACTAAACATTAATTAATGTGTAAAAAGACCCTAAGACTGGCATGAAATTGTACATATGTTTATAACTGTTAAAGTGACAGCCCTGAGTCTACAGCAGGGCTCTACTAACCGGATAAACATCCTAAACGCTCCCTAATTGCCTTTGCCCCCGTCACCATCCTCCAGCGCAATTTACAAAACAATCCAGCGCTGCATCGTAGGCGGACCAGAATAACCCTGACTACTTACCGACTAGTCTTGTTATAAAGTTGGCCACGACATTGCGCGACTGGCTTCGGCTAAGGCGACAACCATAGATTGGAGCGAGACACAGCGATCGGACCTTTCGTTCCCACCTATGGTATTCGTCTTAGCCGAAGCCAGTCACGCAATATATGTCGTAGCCAACGCGTGCGGTCTTTCTAATCTAGTTCTAGTAAATATGAGCAACTCTCGCTGTTACTATCAGCCAGTGATAGTTTATACTGCTTACCGCGAATATCGAAAATAGCTTTTGCGCATTCGAGCGATTAGAGAGGCAAATAGACGAACGAATTAAGTGGTACCCGGTAGGCCCTCTGTTGTTTCACTTCACCAAATGTTAGCTAACCGAGAAAAAATGACAAAAAATTATAACTTTGTCTGCGGGTTAGGCTGCAGCCTGTGCGCTGCGTCGGCACGATGCCCGATTACGTTCACATCGCTTACCGATCAGTCGCCTGAGGTCCAGTCCCAGTCTGATCTCCAATTACGCATAGGTGTTTTAAATCCGGGCTCACACTTGCACTGGTTGACATGCAAGGGTCTAGTACGTACTAAGCTATTAAACAAAAGCCTCGCGCCTGCCTTTATGACGATATGCACATTATGACACGCATTACGTGAATTCGCACTATTCATTACTCGTAATTCCATTTAATGGCTTGACTTTTCGGTTTGTTATAAGCGATGCGTTTTTAGTTATTATTGTAAGAACCGTGACGTGATCATGAACTTACATTTTTTCTCGATAGGTAGGTGCATACAGCACATTTCGTTGTACATTAAGATTCTCTGTCCAGATTTTTATAAGGTAAGGATAGAATTATAAGTAAGTAATACTAGTGTTTCTCGACCGGCCTTTTTATCTTTCGTTTATAGCTGAGAGCCTGCTGATTTAACAGAGGTCCGAAGACACAATAATAAGGTTTTACTAATGATTGCACAAATGTCTTGTATGGCAGAACAAAATCGCTCCTCAAAACTTGCACCTCACCTAATTTGAAAACTATAATTCCTACTAGGAATTTAATGAAAAGTATATTGTTAATTGCCAGTTTTATTTTAATTTGAACCGCTTTTCTAATAAGACTTATGAAACTGTAAAATGGGACAAGTAGTCGGTCAGTCTCCTCACTCAGCGCATTCTTATTGCAATATAAGGAGGAAATACTAAAGTAAATAAATTAATGTCTTTTGGTCTTGTATATGTCTTGGCGGATATGTTAATTTATATATTAGGTACCTGCATACAAATTTTATTTTAAGTGTTTTAAGTTTTTTTTTCTTTATTCTTAGAACCAGCAGGTTTTAATTTTAATAGGTATTTACTTTGAGGTGCCTATTAAGTGATTTCGTAACTAAGTGTAACATTTCACTCGTTTGATGACACATGTCTATTTGATAAATAGGTACATATATAATTCAATTACTGCAGATTAGTCTGATGAATCAACTATTTCTTGTCCTTCGTTGCCATGGATACGTTCTCCTAGCTCTGAAAACGTAAGGGTTTTGTTAGTAACTAAAATGTTTAATGCTGTTATAAGCTCTTTCCATACCTATTGGGTTTTCTAGTTAGCATAATAATTCTAACAAATTATGACACTTATCTCCGGGCTGACAGAACAGGATAACAACAAAAAAACCACTCAATCTCTGAATCAAGAAATTTAAACCTCTAATCATTGACACGAAAGGAGAAAATTGCATAAATAATGAATTTGCGCTACCGAGACGCTCTATGGAATGTTGTGCGGGTGCAGATTGAAATGTCACGCGTCACGGAATAACACGCGTCACGAAACGTCACGCGTCACACAGCGCGCGCGCACCCGCGGCGACTCCAATCGGAGATCACCCGCCATTATAACCCCATTTGACACCTCGCACTGTCTACGGATCATCTTCGTATTTAAATGATTTTGATTGATAACACTTTTTCAACGAAGTCATGTAGGCATCTGTTTTTTTTTGTAATTTAATTTGCCCAGTGCATTTCAATTTATGTCTGGGTTTGCAATTGTAGTTTCCTCTGTGATGAGATGTTAATCTGAGGTTTCATAAACCTAAGCGCACAAAGAACTTATAAGTATAATATAATCCAATAAGATTATGGATAGTTATTATTATTATTGCAGGTGAACATTATTAGCGTTAGCTAAAATATTTTTCAGGCATGTTATTGCTTTCCGTTAATTGTGAAAGGTTCGGTAAGTACTGAAAAAGTTTATGCATTAAAATTAAAATCAGTATTAAGTAATGAAATCTTATAAGACTTGCACTCATTTCGGTCACTTGTAATACGCACGTAGGCACGTCATTTATATAGTATTTACTTACTTGGCTGGCGCGATGACCCAAAATAAGTCTTGATGGTGATGTGTTTAGTATTTACTTAGTTACTTACTTTCATGTCACATTTGATGAAATCATTTATTACCTACTGGAAACTAGTTACAGACTCCCAGCATATTCCTTATAAGAGAACGTTTAAAGGCAGAATTATACAAAGTTCTCAATAAGTAAACGCTAACTGTCGACACAAGCGATCTCGATCAATATTAAGTTACGACAGGGAGAGCGGAGGGAGAGCAAATAGTAAAGTTTGTATTTTTCTAATTAGATTACGTCTATATTAGTCGCACTTGAGAAGAGAATATGAGTTCGGGCAGTTTATTTCTCGGACAATGTCAACGTAGGCACGTACACCTATATTTCAATCGGACAGTAACGATCTCGTTCAATTTATTATCTGATTTGTATTAATAACCTAACCAAAATTAAAAAAATTAAAAAACCCCCGACTATAAGATTATAAGAGCTGATGATCTTCAAACGGCTGAACAGATTTTCATGAAACATGGCTAAGAACACTCGGGATAAAATTATCTATGATACAAAAAAAAACTAAACGAAAATCGGTTCATCCGAGGGCCTACCGCGAACCACGTTCGACGTGTTACCTCCCTGTCACACTTACGTACGAATTTACAAGTGCGACAGAGAGGCAACACGACGAACGTGGTTCGCGGTAGGCGCTCCGTTTGGGAGCTACGATACCACAGACAGATACACAGACAGACACGTTAAACTTATAACACCCCTCTCTTTGCGCCGGGGGTTAAAAATAGAGAGGCAACTTGAGACTGTTGGGTTTGCATCTACTAGATAACTTATAAAATTTATTGTTCATTAACCTACGTTGTATTTTCAAAAGAAACTCCCAATTTTCAGAAGCGAGGCGTTGAATGCATACGCAATACAATCGCTGTGCATACAAGAACCTGTGTGATCTTAATGGTAAAAATTAGGGCAACAGCTAAGCCGACCATATTGTTAGTTCTATCTAGGATAACGGTTTGATAAGGGCTTCCACTGGCTCCTCAGGTTAACTCAGGTGCTCCATCACCGCGTCAGTAATCTGCGGGCGTGGACAGAGGAGGCGGCGCGCGCTCGTCTTCATTTTCAGATAATATCATAAACATCCTATTCTCAACTTTCAATTGACATTCGATATCAAACATATGACTATAGTGGCTCTGTGAGCTCACAAGCATATTAGCTTAAACGAAATAATGCACGAGCATAGCTTTAACCTTAAAATTTACTCATTGAACCTGCTCATAAAACTTCACGACAATCGGTTGAGAATTGAGAACCCACCGTAAGGGACACCCCACCACGGCTAGTAGATATTTGCAGTTGGTGTCCCAATTCTGGGTCGGTGTCCCAGGCTAATGAGCCGGACGAGATAGATATTAGTAGTCCCACACAATAACTTTACTCAATAATTCCTCCCTAAACATTCTAAAAAATAAGAAAAAAATTGCACTTCAATGGTGAGCTGTATCAGAATACTCTCCGAATTTATTAGAGCGGGCGCGCTCGCCAATTTTCTAATCGTAACTCATCGCCGATCGGCGCATTACCTGCGCTGCGCTCGCGCGCTCGTAATGGCGCCCTTTAAGGGTTCGCTTCTAAAAAATAACCCAAAAAAATCTAACAAGGGTTTCCTTAATCTATTAAATGTGTGTGTCCTGACTGACTGACTGACTCATCAACGCAGAGCCGAAACTACAAAAGCTATAAACTTTAGCTTCAGGTTAGACATTTATAGTATAAACAATGTTCAACCTTTATGGCACGAATGGGTAAATATTTACCAAATGACAGCACCATTTAATATTCTTTAGGTATACTGTTCTTACTAGATTTTTTTTCACCTCCCAGTAGGTACTAACGAAATTTAATACTTTAATGCTAAATGCCCATTCGCCTTGCCTTGCATAACGATATTACCTAAAAGAGGCCGTATTGCAAAAAAGCCAAATTCGGATACTCGTGCTATAGACAGGATAATATTGCTATTGAATCGAATATGTACCATTCATAATACATGATTTATGGGCATTATATGAATAATAAATAAAACCCAATATTCCGGTTACATAGTAACCAAAAATGACAACGTTTTATTTTGCCCATTTAAATAATCAATATTAATTTCAGAGGATTAAGAATGAGTGCAAGCGAGGTTCCCAGCAACATGCCCTTAAACAACATAGCAGCGATGTACGGGGTTAGCGCAGCAACTAGGCAATTTGCACAAGTAGTTTAGGACGAGATGATTATAAATATCAGATTTAAGCGGACCGTAGATACGCTGATGGGATGCCAAAGATCACTTTAACTTACGTTTCTCTTCATGGATTTCTCCACCTTCCCTTTGAAAACGTCTTGTAAAATCACGGTAAAAAAAAAACTGTTCGTTTTAGGTGTGCCGCGCAGTAATATGATAAGACGCATTCGCTGCATTCCTAATAAATTAAGAGCAAGGGATGATTTTAAAGGCTACAGGTGCTTCTATTTAAGACCTCATTATTCATTATTTAAGGTGCAGTAGGTTCAGACAACGAAGTTTAAAGAAGTCGTAGTGATTTTTTGGATAACAATACGGCTGCCATACATTTAATAGCAATCATGAGGTCTTTCTCGAGGGACTGTATCGATGCGAATCCAGAGTTTTTGACTTCAATCGATAGGATATCACGAACATAGGTCTAAAATGCACTTTAAAAATGTGTGACATATTATGCATAAAAACTAAAAACATGAAAATTGCTTCTAAAAATCGGCAATATCATGTTTGAGGGAACGTATTGATTACTTTTTATTTGTTTATACGTACAAAATATTAAAATTATAAAACATGATATTCGCGCTCACGGGCACGCACTTCCATCTCGCCCACGCTTTCGCTCAATGAGAGTGAGAGAAGAACACGAACTTACTGGGTCTTATGAAAAACTCATATTTTATTGAGTATTCTTGTGTAGTACAATAACTTGCCATATGAGATCAGAAAATAACCCGACAAATTATTTAAGATTACACAAGTGGCTAAAAGATAAATGCTTTTACTCCTTAAAGGATTGTCTTAATGAACTTCATTTAATTTCTTTTCAAAGGTTCGTTGACTTAAACATGACATCAATACCGCTAAGCGCCACTTGCACCATCCCACTAACCCGAGGTTACCCGGTTAAACCGTGGACCCTGTGTCAAATTGTACTGGTAACCATGGTAACTCCATGTTTAATCGGTTAGCCCCGGGTTAGTGAATGGTGCAAGTTACCCTAAGTGTCACTAATTGCTACCAACGTAAGCGATTAGTGAGAGCTTCATCCCTAATTCGCTAACTACGATGTGACGACGATCCGATTATAGTCGTGCGGCTTCCCGTGTTCTCACGGAAAACGAGGGAGGGGGGTCAATTGATTGTCCGTCAATTATACAATTGGTCGGTTTACACACAAGTGGTCAGTGATGGTGACGGCGCGGGCGCTGGGAGCTGGCAGCCGCGGTAATTGCTCCTTTACTTCGTTTTTGCCCTGCGCCTGCGCCCTCGGCTGTTCCCACTTTACGCCTCAACACTGTGCCTAATTACAAATTGATGTGAGAACGACGATCATACGCGCCGTGGCAACTGTTCTAAAATTGTCTTTTTCTAACCTATTCGTAAACCGGGAAGAAAGCGAAATTATATGGGAAGCGCTGCTTTAAATTATTTTCAAAATTACAGGTTAGAGATTTCTGCAGAATAGTAACCGATATAGTTCGAGCGGTGATTAATCAGTCGCCGCAAATCATCGCACGGCGGCGCCCGCGCTGGCGGTACGCAAATTATTTAATTGTCTCCGGCCGCCGCTCTATGGTTAGGGGCCATAAATCTAACGGATCATCGCGAATTATTCAAAGGTGCCGCCCGAACCGAGCCGACTCATCCCGGCCCCTAATAAACGAACTCTACACAGTTCTAACAATGTAAGCATAAAACACTTGCGACGCTGTTATGCAATGCTGAGACAAAAGCGGAAGGGTGTATTGTTGCGCGTTGATTCATGGCGTCCGTTTGTCCTTCCTGCTGTGGTGTCAGTTGATAGCGTTATCGCTGCTCGCGCAATCGCGCCATCTGCGTGAAATATTCCCTAAGGTGCACCAACATACTCGCGCCTCCCGAAAACTACTACCTTTCCTTCGGGACTGCGGTGAAAGGCGAATTCAGCACGGCAGCGCGTGCACTGTCCCGTGCTCGTGGGCACCTCGCCCGCGTAATTCACGCCAGCACCTTCATCATGCAAAGTGCCTGTGCGGAAGGCGGCATACTGAACTAGACCCTATCATACATTACCAGGGTTTGTTTTCCATGCCTACTGAAGAGATTTATGTCGCGGGGGAGTGCAGTATTTGCTATCGGAATTTGAATTCGCGCGGTGGTCCGCGGCGATACGCATCGTCTTGTTAGCGATATCAGATGGCCGCGCCTGTAATTGGCACTGGCTGCGCGTGCGCGCCCGAACATATCGGTAACGAGCTGTTATCAATTTTTCATAGTTTATACGTGTCCCCGGAATAGAGAAATAACAGAAGCTGATCCAGACGCTTGTTAGTGAAATATTACGCTGAGAATGATTTTGTTTGTAGCAAGGAAAATTAACAAGGATAAAAACAGAATGTGAAGGTCCCGGATGTTAATACGCATTTGCCAAATAATTGATATAAAACGGTCAACAAAGTTAGTAAACAAGTCATCGAATAAGTGTAGATTCTCACAAATGACAGCTTCCGAGGACTTATTATCTGCGCATCGGCTCTGGGCAGTTAGGCGGTTATGAGCGGGACGTGTCGCGCATGCACATTAGCATACAATAGCGCGATCCAAGATCTGCGCGCCGCACCCGCTTTGTTTGCATTCAATTAAACCAGGGATAGCGACGGTGACGACAGAAAGTCTATTTCATACATACGGCAAAAACTCAAGCACAAGTTTTAGTAGGTATAGCGAAACTAGCAAACAACGGTCAAACAACTAGGATGTCATGAGTGAGGAATAACAATATACCTAATCCAAGAGTTAGTCTCCTCTTTCTTCATTGAGAATTTTTAATTTTAGGTTATGATTATCATTAAGATTAATTGTGACATTAAGTGTCCGACCGAATCGGTTTTTTGCCGAAACGGAGACTGACTGAACAAAAATTCGGTGGCCTTCCTTTTTAGACATATGTATGTACCTATTATGAACAATGAAACACTAGTTATTTTAATGCGTGCAAGTTTAGGTGGTGGTTTATAGAATTTACTAGCTTAATGCTATCCGAAAGTAAAATGTTGTAAATTTCGGCGCGGCCGAAAGGTTCCGCAGCTTTTTGGCCAAATCCGAATCTTCGGCCGAAACATGATTCTTATGCAGAAACCGAAATTGAAACTGAAACTATGGTCTAAAGCTTAATATGACCGGTATGAAAAGTACGGTATAAGTTGTCCGATAGTACCATAATATGGGTGTTTGAAGTACATCATTTCTACAATTGAATTGAACTGTACTTTCTGTTCATGGGTTAATCTGTTCCGTGGAAACAGAGTCCCAGATTATGGAAATAATTTTTTTGCTAAGCATTATCTTCCTCGCGTTATCCCGGCATTTTGCTACGGCTCATGATGTTCGGGGGCCTGGGGTCCGCTTGACAACTAATCTCAAGAATTGACGTAGGCACTAGTTTTTACGAAAACGACTGCCATTTGACCTTCCAACCCAGAGGGGAAACTATGCCTTATTAGGATTAATCCGGTTTCCTCACGATGTTTTCCTTCACCGAAAAGTGACTGAATGAAATTTCGTACATAAGTTCCGAAAAACTCATTGGTACGAGCGGAAGTTTGATTGAATCTGCGACCTCCGGATTGAAAGTCGCACGCTCTTACCGCTAGGCCACCAGCGCTCCTAAGCGCAAATTTTTTGCTAAGCGGGTATTATGTATATCAAAATTAATTTGACACGCGTTGTTGATACAATAGTTGAGTATACGACTATAGGTAATATAATAAAAATAATTTAATGAAAACACCATAATTAAATATGAAGATTGGAAGCTGGAAACACTCAAAAACATCCTGGATGTTTTTCATCCGGGCTTAAATTTTAACAACTGTACACGATTTCAATGTCCAAATAGCGATGATGGTCTCAATTTAGCTCTCAAGTCTAATTCAAATTAATTCAGTAGATACCCGTTAAAAAACTGCAGCCGTGAGCGACGGCGGCGGCACTTCAGAGACTATCAGACGACGAACGCGAAGGGGTCAGAATTGAAAGAGACCGCGACAATTAACTCAGGCGCCGCTAGGAAGGATTATGAATGAGTCTGTGCGCGGACGCCGCTCTGCGAATGTGTTCAAGGTCGAATGGATACGCTTATTAAGAGCTCTAATGGCCGATCTGATACAAGAGACATAAATTTGTATCTTCTCATTGCCTCATGATTGCACGCATGCATTGAAATGCACAAAAAAATGACAGACAAAGTGTTATCTTGTTGACACGAATTTTGTTATCGAGAAATGGAGATAGCTAATTTACTTCTGCTCCTGTACTAAACTTGCTCACATGTATAATGAGATGGACGAGCGATTGTAAGTACCTACTACCTATGTTATTTTAATAATATATCCGTTTTGACTGCCTATTCTGTAGATCTCGCGTGTGCAGAGACGAGTTCAATATAATAAGGTAATTGGGGATACTCTGCCGTATTCGAACTTCAAGATATTCACAAGAGACGACACGTACTAGATCCATTCTAGATACGTTATAGTTTAGATTTCAACTAGTTCTCTTTTGCAGCGCAATTCGGGCAACCAATGTCACTTTACGATAGATCGTGTTAGATATATATTAGATGCGTATTAGATCTCTAAGTAATATCTTGTGGAAATCGTTCAAGAGTATCTCCAGAATCGCGGAAATGACAAATTTGACAGGTTAGGTCTTAAACATATCGTTATCGTATCTTGGCGATGTCTACAAGATATCTAATAGATGTCTATTAGGTACAAAATCCGAATCGGGCCCACTGTCGCCTCAATGGAACAGCTTGGCATGCAAACACAGCGTGGCTGTCGCGTGCTCAAGGGCACGCGGGCAACTCGCAGGATCCGATCTGAAGCGCCGCGGCTTTGTTAGGTTTGTTACGCTAATGAGAGATATCGGCGGAGACGACCAATTTGGCGCGAGAAACAGGATTAATATAATATTATTCGATGTCAGTAAGCGCGGAGGTGTGTTATTGTTTTTAATTTGTTCATAAATTTATGACTTTAACTGTAGAGAAGAAGGTTTTTTAAACTTCCATTGTACTCTGATGAGTTTTAGCCAGCAATTCGTTGGAATCAGAATCACAGAGTGTAAAGATTTGATGTCATTTGCTACATCTTAACGCTCCCTCGAAAAAGCGAAGTCAATAAATATCGGTCAGATAGATAAATTTAATGATGTAAGTAAATATACGTGAATACATCTGTTTCCAACCGAAACTCCAATGGGTAATCAACGATATAGTCAAGATAAACAACATTTTGACTTCACGTACTTAAGCGTCAAAATGGTTGCTTCTATAAAATGTATTGTCTTTAGTGCGGCAATGTATATGAATAGGTATCCATCGTTTGATATTAAGTAGGAAGTTTATTTTTAGCTTAATATACCTATTTGGTCTTATTAAATTATACAACGGGACTTAATCGCGTATCTAAGTCCCGTTGTACAATTTAATAATGTGTAAAAATCGTGAAAGTTTAAATCAGTGTTATATTTGGTCTTAGTTTATAACTGGTATGTATTTTTTTCGAATAACACATGATTGATACAATCGATGACCACGCTTGGATGTCAAAATACTGACTTAGTTAGTTATAATATTTATATTGTGGCCACCGGGTCCGGCGCATGTCGCGCGTGCGACAGTTGGCGAGATCGCCCCCGCGGCAATTAACAGCTAATATACTCATTATCGACTTTTTGTTACACCTTTTTGCGATGTTTCAAACGCTCGCCATTTGTTTGCTATAGACGCGTGTTTTTTTATGGCATTAGATAAAATGTTTACATTCAACATTGGCTTGCATGTTTTACAATCATAATAAGTTTTTTAGGGTTCCGTACCCAAAGGGTAAAAACGGGACCCTATTACTAAGACTCCGCTGTCCGTCCGTCCGTCCGTCCGTCCGTCCGTCTGTCACCAGGCTGTATCTCACGAACCGTGATAGCTAGACAGTTGAAATTTTCACAGATGATGTATTTAGTTGCCGCTATAATAACAAATACTAAAAACAGAATAAAATAAAGATTTAAGTGGGGCTCCCATACAACAAACGTGATTTTTGACCGAAGTTAAGCAACGTCGGGCGGGGTCAGTACTTGGATGGGTGACCGTTTTTTTGCTTGTTTTTTTTTGTTTGTTTTGCTCTATTTTTTGTTGATGGTGCGGAACCCTCCGTGCGCGAGTCCGACTCGCATTTGGCCGGTTTTTTTTATATATAATTACTCAAGTGCGTGGAGATGTTTTTTACTCGTTTAAAAACGTACCAACTAATAAAAATACTCTTTTTTCGCCACTGGAGTAAACGATAAAAACTTATTTCTTGTAGCCAAACAGTGGTGAACTGCTTGGGAGTGAAAAAACTCAGATCGTCGAGGGCATATTACACATTACATTTTAACATCACAATGATATCTATATTGTCATTAAGTTATCATTCGCTCTTAAAGCTCAAGTCACGAGCGAAACGCAAGTACATATTTTTAGCAGAAAATACTTCGGTACACCGCGCTCGGTAGCTTTGCCGCAGGCTCTCCCACGCACCTGGTGTTAGCAGAGGAGCCCGCACGAGCCTTGGTACACTGCATGCCCCGAATGCCGATATTATAAGTGCAGCATTGTATAAAATATAGGTACCTATATATTATTACGAGTTATTACACGTGCCGTGCCACTATGGATAATGTCTTTGTTTTATTTCAACATTTATATTATTTATAGGCAAGTCTCCCGAGGTGAAGGTGACGTTCTTTTAAAAACCTGTAGGTAGATTAATGAGTTGAGTCACTTTTCTGGAGCACTTGGGCGCATGTGTTAACTTGATGAAGATAAAACACTATAAATAATTTATAATTTGGGTACTTGCAGATGGACTTATTTACGAATAAGTATTTCTGACTATCTCATCTGCAAATTACAGTCATAAAGCCTGAGTCGAATATAAATTAAGTACATTTAGATGCTTTAAGAAATAAAGTTAAGTGCCTCGGTCTTTCACTCATTCCTTAATCAACAGAGTTGAGTGGTATAATAATAAAACACTTATACTTGCTAATGCTGAATTTACATCCTTTCTCAATATACAATGTCTCAATCTTATCTTAAACTCGGTAGGTACAAAGTATGCTCTAATTATTTCATCGCTTTATAATAAGTTCAGAATTTACGAACCAGCATGACTTCACGTTTTCGTGTGCAGTATCCAAGTTTAAACCTTCACTTGTGAATACTAAACATTCTAATTTGAATATTAACTGTGTCGATTACACCCTTACACAAGCAGCTGGCGCGTCGGTATGTATAAATAAAGCAAATGTACCATCAAAAAGATTACAATCTATTGGTGCGAGCATGATGCATGAAGTGTATATCATATCAATATAAAAAAAATGTTTTTTTTTTTTAAATCTGAATACCAGTAGCTTTGCATTCAGCTTACGATTCCAGGGTGGTAATATGCGCGTTGCTGATTCAGAAACCAAAAATGTGCAGCTATATTAATGCGCAAGAAATATATTGCTATGTATTAAATAAATTGTTGTTCAATTTATTAAAATGGCTTAAAGCAGGTTCTTACCTTCAAATAGCATACTGATTTCTCACAAGAAACACAACACTGTATTTATGTACCCTTACCAAACTTTAGCAATAGTCCCATCCATTACCTCTACTAAAACTGATTCTATCTTTTTTAATAACAAGTTTTTTTTTATCAGCTGGAATAAACAAATAACCTTTCTTTCATAGTTTCACTAAGCATGGATGATCAGGTCATTGTGACCAGGGCGAACTTGCAAATTACAGTTAAACTAAAGGGCAGTGGTGAGACTGCGCCCGCGCCGCTATATAGCAAGGCTCTGTAATATTGGACTTAATTGCTCTTTTGTATACTACGCCGCGAAGGTGTTATAATTACTAACGACGAAAAGCGAAGGCGTTATATTTAAAAGGTTTGCGTGAGGTATCAAATGACATGTTATTATTAACCCTTTTTAGAACTTGTTGAACTATACTATAGTTTTACCTATAAGGGTTTATAGGTAATTTTAAGAACCTAGTACTTACAGCAAAGCCGTTTCTACATTGAATTATAATGATGATTTTTTTCGTTGACAAATAAACGCATAGTATTTTAAAACAACACGATTTAGTAATTTAATCAATATTTTGTTATCTGGTTTCAATTAAATTGTATTTTAGCTGACCCTTTAATTTTGTACTTGATTTTTGACCTATCTGTGTTCGTATGGAATTTTTCTCAGCTACGCTTGAATTATAGGTACTTACTTAGTTCTTTAATTAAAAGCTAGTAGCAAGATATACAAAACCTACTGGACAAACTTCTTCAATAAGACTCGGCGAGTGTAGGAATAAGCCACAAGACCGCGCGGGCCGCCAGTGTAGGGCTGCACTTACTGGCAATAAAAGTAATATGCGGTGCGCGTGCGCCGCCGCCGCCGTGAATCGTTTTACTGGAGATGCGCAGGGCTGCTACATATAGGTTAATTAATGTAAAGAAAAATATTCGGAAATTGTTTGCATATAACATTCCAAAATCTTTTTTTCGATGGTTGTGTTTTCGTAATGGGTAATGCTAAATCTAAGATTATTTACATACTCGTAATACGTATAATAGGACATTAAAAAACCACAGTTAAATTCTTAAGAAGGCTGTGTAGAGAATCAAAGCCAATATTTTTTAAGAAAAATTTAATCTGAGCAATCATAACATAATCAATTCATTTTAAAGAGCATCATGTAGCAATAAGCCCATTTATTCAAATTAGGTATTGCATATTACAGCAATAGGTAATACTTGACTCGCTACTTGCCAACGCTGACATAACGATACTTTTTGTACACACTAAACAGCAGTTTCTCACTGAACGTCAGCGAAGCTGGAACCAATGCTAAATCATATTTATTTCCAAGTGACAGCCCTGCTATTATCACGGACGGATCGAGATTTGAATATGCAGCGCTGGCGCAGCGAAAGAGGCCGCGGGGAGAGGAAGAAGGATAATCGAAGGGCACAGGTGCCGGGTCAGCCTGCGTGTGCCTTAGCACATTTGCATAATGGAAGTTCGAAGATTAATTTCGGGCGGTCCCGCAATTGATTGCTGTATAGGAATCTAAATATCGTCACTAACAGTACAACTTTGAACTTTACTTTCCTACTAATCTTTCCCTTTAATTTCATCTCTAACTTGTGGAATAATCTATGTATCGTAAACGAGGAAAAGGCTAATTGAGACTTTAGCTTCCAAAAATAACATCTGTTTACTTAAACGCCAAGAATGCCCCTTATTTTGTTTTTTTGTCTGATATTTTTACGGTTACGTCATTATCTAATAAAATGTCAGAGTCTTTGGACTTTCTTTGAGCTACAATAAACAGTAAAGAATTTGTTTTTATTATTTTAACAAACAACAGTTATTCAGAACAATGCAGAGAGTAATTCATTGTTGCGTCGAAAATAAATAAAAAATTAAAAAACATCTTTGATTCGGCGCTGTAACAACGACCGCGGTGAAAGCCTGGCCTTGAGACTGAGACTAACTGCAGTTAAACTGTTACCCATACTGTCGTATTCGAACTTCAAGATATTCACAAGAGACGACACATACTAGATCCATTCTAGATACGTTATAGTTTAGATTTCAACTAGTTCTCTTTTGCAGCGCAATTCGGGCAACCAATGTCACTTTTACGTTAGATAGAGTTAGATATCTATTAGATGTGAATTGGATCTCTAAGTCATATCTTTTGGAAATCGTTCAAGAGTATCTCCAGAATCGCGCAAATGTCAAATTTGACAGGTTAGATCTTAAACATATCGTTATCGCATCTTGGTGATGTCTAAAAGATATCTAATAGATGTCTATTTTAAAATCAGAACGGGCCCATAGTGTTATGTAGCTAAGCAATTGTAATTATCAGTTTAATATATTTGCATGGTTCTACTTAAATACGTAGCATCTTTGCATAACTAATTAGGTATAAGAACTTTTTTTATATGTACGCCTACATATTTAGTAGATCCAATATAGGTAGAAATAATATTAGCCAATTTAGAGGGAAAAAATAAAAATAATCATTTATGTCTATGAGACTGGAAATTGACAGCTGCTTTATGTTACGAAATACCTAGTTTAAATATAGCAGAATAAAATTACTACAAGTTTTAACAGTTTTAGACGCACTACTTTTTGAACGTGTCAAAGAACACCTAAGGCATAGTTTATTAATTAAAATTTGGCTAAAAATAATGACTAGACAGTCTTAAATCGAACGTGTAGGTATGAGTGGTCAGTAAACCCGGTTTTGTGGCGCCTGCGATTCGGTGGTTAACGAGTATGAACGCCATGCTCCAGCGCAATTAGCCACATTAATTTAAAACTTACTTTGAGTAGCAAATGACTAAAGAGTAAATACCGCACTGACTTATGGTTATTACGGTCTACCAAATTGAGTGGGTACGCTAAGGAGGACGGAGGATAAAATGCGAAACATAAATGAATTAACTACATAGGCACGCTTTAGAATATTAGGTAGGTAAGTACTTACTCACTTGAGTTTAAAATGGAGCAGTTTTGTATTTGAAAATTATAATTAATTATTTAATTTTCCACGGATTACAAAACATGAACCTAGTTTTAATTCCCTATTAAGATTAGGTTTATTGCAACAATACGTAATGCGTAGAATTTAATAGGGTGTTCGAAAAATCTAGGTAACTATCCTACCAACTATACGATAGTTAGCCAATATTGTAAACATAATAACAATTTTGATTGTTAAATAATGCACATAACAGTCCCTTCAGTTGATGTATACATACGTGTGGTACGTAAATGTATATATGAACTTATATCTCCATCTCCATTCAACTCTCAAAATATTTAGCTGCTGGCACGTTGCCACGTTTTCATATTCAATGCTCAAGAGGTGTTCAGCCAGTGGAAATATTTGTCTGCGACCTACAATTTCGTGCCAATTCTTAGTCTAGCAATAGAATATAATAAATATAATAAAGTAGAAATAAAATAAAATAGTGATAAAACAAATACAATAAAATTAAATAATATTTAAATGTTATAAAGGCTGAAATGTTCGCATTTTACCTGCATGTTGTTTAATGTTTATCCCTACATGCCTGCATGAAATCTTCAAATTTCGTTATGCTGCAGGCAGTTCAAATTTGGAGTCAAAATGTGAACCAGTCCTGAATGTTTTATGAAATCATGATACATAGTAGGTTACTGGAACGAATAAGCGCGAAGTGCAAGCGAATTAAGCGTCTCCGTTTCAGCTTGGGCAAAAATGCTTTTCTATGTCCGGCTGTTCCGCGCAAAAACAAGTAAGATAACGATATGAAATTATTGTGTCAATTCAGTTTTTTATTTCTTAATATGCAGCTCATATACCATACCCACCTGTAAGTAAATCAGTGTTGTATTGTATCGGTTTTAATAAATTAGAACACGTCTTGTTGAGTCGGCGGGGCTAGTGCCGGTCGAGGCGTTGCGCAATGTTTGACACATTTCGTGTGGTTTTTATCGCATCGCGGATGAATATTCATTCTCACGGGCCGAGAGGGCGGGAGGGGGGAGCGGGGCGTGGGAAGCTACCTGTCGCCCCTTAGGGCTGCCTCGAGTATGTTATTGACCAAATATTATACTTTCGATGTAAGTTGATAGCCTTTCCTTTTAGTGTACTCATGCACAGTTGGTTGGTACACTTATTTCGTTAATTCGTTCAAAAGTTAAGAATATTGGCAAAATAAATGTAAGCAATTCTGAAACAGGTTAAAACTACGTCGGGTCGGGAGCACTTTAGCAAAAGGCTCATGCAAGGAAGGCTCTAGAATGTCTTAACCCCCGGAAACAGATGAACCTTTACGATAATAAAGAGCTATTCAGTGAATCGAAAGGTAGGTACGTGTTCTTAAATAAATGGTATGATAATAATTAGCATAGCATCATACCGCGAAGTAGAGACCCATTTCCGATGTTTATTGACCTTCTTGTTTAAAAAGATTGTTTTAAAGTTTCCTTATAAATATTTTGTGTGGCACTATTTTTTGTTTAGTTAGCAAGTCCACGAAGAAATAAATAACAAACATTCACATAGACAGCCCTAACGTTAGCAGCTATCTGTCATCGCAACAGATCAACGTGTCGTCGGCGCGTCACATCAGCCACACATCTACATACCCAGCAATAACTGTGCTCTAGACACCTCCCTGGAATATGTAGAGCAGTAATATACTATCACGAGGTCAATTACCTGAATCACAGAAGTAAAACAAGCGTATTTTTTCTCGCGCCATCCGATTATCTATTCTGATAATTGAAACATAGAAGCAAGACTTTCTAGATGCCTTATTCGAGGATGTGTCTAAATTGTTTCATATTTTATCCCTCCTTAATTATCTAATCAATGGTAACGTTTACACAGTCATTGTCGATCTTTTAATACATACATATTTAAATAGCTATATTGGATGCATTGAAAGAACTCCCGTTATTACAGCGCAGCCTTGCCGCGGGCAATGTTGCCTCGCCGCGCCCGCGCCGGGATCATTTTGGCGATCATATTGCCCGGTCGTGTCCGCCCGTGATTTATCTGCGCGATACCGCCCTCCCCCATCTCCCTACGGCCGCGCGGTGCGTGTGCGCCGATCGCGCAGATATGATATAATTAAAATGCTCTGAGGTGCACGAGCGCGCGAAATATTACCATACTCGGGAGATCGGGATCGCGCGTCACTGAGCGCACGCACGGCGACGTGGGCGACGATCGATTAAGCGAAGATTATGCACTAATATGAAAATGTGCTCAAAATAAAACTTAGATCTTAATCTTTGGGTGATTTTAGAAGAAATAAAAGTAGCTAATGTATGTGTCATCGGTTAGGCCTTCTAAAGGCCCGACACACTTTTTTTAAACTGCTTTTGTTTCTTGGAACTATGTTTCAAGCTAATAATTACTGGAACTATTATAATATTGTAAGCTTCCAAATACTTAGTTTATACGACATGTGCTTCGATTTCGAGTATTAGCCTCGTGGCGCATACAAATCATCTATTCAGGGCTCCGGTCGTCCTAATTCGGCTAAATGGAGGCAATCACTGGACGCGCGATCACTTGGTATTCACGTCGGTCAACATTCGGCTCAGTTTATTCAACACCTGATCAAGAAAAAATATGTAAAGCAAGCGATCAATATTATCAATATTTTGTTGCGAATCCCCTCTAACACGAGAGCCTTATTTCAATGGGTTAGAGTTTAAATTTTACTGCGGTAAAGTGTAAGTAGTTGTGATGCGACGCGCGCGCAGCACACCTGCACGGGTCGTGCCGCGCATGCGCGGATACTACAGATTCGGGCTAAGTTTTATTATGTTCTGCTTAACTAGGCATCTAATGATCTTATTGTATCGATAAATCTTTATACTCGTCCCATCCCTCCTTCTATTCTGTTTCATTTAAAGGGTCACCAAACAATAAATTAGTAGCTGAATAAATAGATACACATGAAAGGTTAATCGATATAAAATATTATTTCAATAAATGATGACTTTGATGCTAGCAAGTCAAAAAGAGATATGTGTTGAAGAAAAGTAGTAAAGTACTAAATTTACTATTCTACATGAACTACCCAATTTCCACCTATTTAGGGGTTGAATTAAAAAAAGTTCTTAACGTTTGAGCTCTGTAAGAATTGAAGATTAGATATAGGTAGTTCCACGAGAGTTGAGGCCACGCAGGCCACGCACACAACAACACTGTCATGTAATGACATCGAGGATTTGAAATTACTGTTCTAATTTTGTACAGATAGCAAGTTCAACAGTGAAATGCAAGAAAGACCGAAAAGTTTCTTTAAACTCTTTTGTTAAGTATTATATATAGAACAATTTATCAACTACAAACAAAAAAGAAAAGAAAATATCATGACCGATTTTATTTAAATATGTGTGGTACCTCGACGATGGTACCATTGGTGGAGCGCCGGAAGCAGTAATCGAGGACCTGAAGAAGCTCATACCGGCTTTGGGGGAGATTGGTTTGGAGGTTAACCCAACAAAATGTGAGCTTTACTCGTGTGGTCTCATACCGGATTCCTCATTAAAGTCTTTGGAAGAGTTGCTACCTGGTATTGGGAAGGTGGATAAAGCTTCCTTATCTTTACTGGGGGCGCCAATATTTCCAGATGGTGTCAGTGCAGCTCTGAATACTAAGAGAGAGGCTCTTGAGGCAGTGCGAGGTCACTTGGGGTGCCTGTCGTCCCATGTTGCCCTAACTTTGTTGCGTAATTGTTTTGCCACGCCGCGGATGACATATCTTTTGAGGACCTCTCCGTCATGGCTTTATGTCAACGAAGCAAGGGAGTTGGATAGGCAGTTGAAGTTGACCTTGGAGCTGGTTTTGAACGTGGAGCTCAGTGAAACACAGTGGGTTCAGGCGGCACTCCCTGTTCGATACGGTGGCTTGGGGATTCGTCGCGTGGAGGATATGGGACTAGTGGCGTTTCTGGCGTCTTCATATGGAACTGAGGGTCTTGTCACTCGCATTTATTCTTTGGATGGTGGCAATTCCCCGGTGCCATTCGTAACCGAGGCGCTGGCAAGATGGTCGGTAACAGTCCCGGGCGATTTGCGGCCTCAGAACCCTACCGTACAACGGGAATGGGACGACGTGTGGAGTAAGCACGTGTACAGTTCTTTGGTGTCTGGTGCCTTGGGAGTAGATCTAGCGCGTCTCAAAGCCATCGTGGAGCCAGAATCAGGGGCGTGGCTCCATGCTTTGCCCTCACCTCAGCTAGGTACCATGCTAGATAATGACTCCCTGAGAATAGCTGTGGCACTCAGATTGGGAGCAAAAGTATGTGAGCCCCACCGCTGTGGCTGCGGGGCATGGGTGGCGGAGAACGGACATCATGGCCTGAGTTGTAGGCGGTGCGCTGGTCGTTTTCCGAGGCACCACTCTATCAATGAAATTGTGCGGCGGGCCATGGTTTCTGCGAACTTGCCCTGTGTTTTGGAGCCGCCGGGCCTCAGCCGCACGGATGGGAAGAGGCCGGACGGCCTGACGTTGGTTCCGTGGCGGAGAGGGCGCTGCCTCTTGTGGGATGCCACTTGCGTAAGCACCTTCGCTGCATCTCATTTGGGGCAGACCGTGCGTCGTGCTGGTGCAGCGGCGGAGACTGCTGCTAAGCAAAAACACGCTAAATACTCCGCACTGGCATCGGCGTACGATTTTGTGCCGGTGGCTGTAGAGACCACGGGGCCGTGGGGTAGGGAAGCCCGCCAATTATTTAGGGATTTAGGCCGGCGTTTGCGGGAGAGGGGTGGTGATCCTCGTTCTGGGTCGTACTTGGTCCAACAGGTCTCCATAGCAGTTCAGCGGGGGAATGCTGCAGGCATTATGGGGACCTTTGAGCCAGGTACGATGCAGGGGGGGTTATTTTAGGTTAAGTGTAGAATTAATATTTTTTTAATTAAATTGTGTTTTTTGTAATTAAATTTTTTTTTTTTTATTTAAGTAAATGGGTTATATTAATAAATAAAGGGCAGATATGCGTAATCAATCTTAACGAATCAGGTGAAGATATGCCAAGTGACGATGATTTATAAAAGGATTTATTTTTTTATTTTTTTGTGTTTTCATACCTAGTAAAAATATTATTAAGCGTTTTTATTTACATTCACTCACTCATTTCATTCATTCACTTTTTTGCAATCTGTACTTCATGTAGCTGTATGTGTAATCATTCACCTCAACTCTCGTGGAACTACCTATACCTATGTTTCCTATTTTCAACGGCCTTCAACTGTGACAGAATCATTCTTTTTTGTGTATAAAGGGTATTTTGTCACCATTTTGTTTGTATGTTGCGACCCCACCTGCGCGACCGGAAGGTGCCATTGAGTGGACTAATCTTTTACTTCCGGACTTATTTGACTTCGGACACTGCAAATTAATATTTTCTTTGATTCCATTTATTTGCTTCGTATGCAGCGTTCACTACTGACTAGGATCCATTAGCCGTTAATAAAATTAAATATTTATCCATAGCCCATTCTACTGGCTAACTAACGTGACTAAAGAACTCAAGATTTGCATGAAAGATTTGGAGGTAAGATGCCAGAGGATCAATTTTGGTTATTGATTTCAATGAAACAAAGCCTTTTCGAGCAGGTACGGTGAAAATACTTTTTTGTCATTCATTATACTACATACCTATAGTAAAATACTATAAGAAAAGGCACGGAAAGATGTATCTATGCTTCTAAAAAAATTGAACTAAAACTATACCGTACACCGGGGATTCACTAGATTAATGTCAGTTACAGTTACAAAATGATGACAAAATCAAAATGTCATTGACAATCAACACAACATGCCATCGAAAGCTAACAAACAAATACAAAGAACCGATGGACAAGCAGATTAGCCACATTACTATTAATGAGGGCTGATCACCATACAAAGCGTGCGTCATACGCAGGTGCTTCCTTCTCCGAAGTGTTCATAAGTAGGTATACTTTAACTTTACTTAAATAACCAAAAGGTCGTATGTTCAAATGAATGGTATAGTAACATATACGTTTTGGTTCAGCGTTGCTTAAGCAATGACAAACGCACGCACACTTTATACTTGATCAAGGGCTTGATGCTTTGGATATCATCAAGTGATTGATATGAGAGGTGTTCAGATTTTTATAATTTGTTAATCTTTTAATATTACTATGGTACGACCTTGATTGACCGAGCTTTAGCGAAGGTCTCGGTTTCGGCTTGGGCAAAAATGCTTTCGTACGTCCGGACGTTCTCCTCTACAGGTCACAATTTTCAACTGATAAGTACTCGTTAAATTTTGTGAGCAAGTTCGATGATTAAATAGGTAGTTTTTTTTTGTCGATTCTGTTTTTGGACAATTTTCAAAATGCCGGAGCCATACATTTATTACGTTTTAAGTTATGTTCGCGAGGTCTACAGCTCACAGAGCCACTAATATAGGTACTCATAAGTCTCAGTGCATCTCGTGCGCAACCATATGTGCAAGCAAGTAACTTTAAAAACATAAGGTTTGACTCTACCACCCTTGCTGGCCTACCACAATTCTCACTTCTACAGATAAAAGGCGGCCAGGTAGTAACAGTATGAGGGTTATGATCTGGGAGCCTAGCTGAAATGGCAATCGTACATCGACAAAAGCCAAACGAAAAGAACAAATGTATCGGGATAACACTTCTGTCGCGTGACTATTTCCATACATAATTTAAGTAAAGTTTTGATTTGAGTTTTCTATCAGCGTTTGTTATCTTTGCTAGCCAGATATTTTTTATGTAATTAATATATCTTATGATCCGCCTCCTAGACTGGGATTCGTCGAAGTCATTATATTATTGAAAGGAATGACACGTTCCCTTTGATTAAGAGTAAATTTAATAACTATGAAATATTGCAAGTAAGATCTCCCACGGGTTGTGCGTTAACGAGCGTAGTTAATGGCGAAAAAGACGATAAAATTCAAATATTTCGCGCACTCATAAAGCGCGCCGGCGCATCACAAACGCGCAATAACGTATCGGTAATAACGATATTAAAAAACTCATTCGATTGTTTACCCTGTTCTAATAAAATAAGGTACATAATTGAATAAGTTTTGAAATGCAGTTAGTTCACATGCGCCGAGCGCGACAGAGCAGACCCCCGCTCGCGGAGAGGGGTAATTAACCTCCGGTTAATAACTGCAACGCTATCAAAAGCACAGGCAAATTAAAGTTTAAGCCTTAAAGTGTGATTTTATGGCAGTAAAGCGGTGCAGCGCCAAATGAAGGACTGCACGTTTCCATTCGTACAGACTTTGAATTTGAACCAAAATGCAAAGGAAGTTTAAACTACGTATTTTAGGCATTTTTATATTCGCTTTATAATTTAAACGTAGGTGGTATGCGATAGACCTGAAATCGACGATCTCCTTTGGTACGTATTTGATAAAACCACTGGAATGAAACGAAAGTGGTGACACAGTGGTGAGACGAACAGTGCCGTTATCCGCGGGTCGCGGGAGTGGCGCGGGGGACGACCTTTTCGTGCGAGTAATCGTTCGGCCCGGCCTTGACCTCGACAGGTGCGCCTAATCGTATGCAACGCGTAATGAATGAAGTGCAAGCTGCAGCGCCATGAATGAGCTTAAATGTCACTTTGCTTGTGGCAGTCCATTGATCGCGAGGGATAGCGTCGGCGATGTCTATGAATAAGAACACTTTACAGGTGTCTCAAATAAAATGCTGTCTTTACGTTTAAGTTTCGCTATTCTATGGAGAGATCGACGATACTGTTGTGCCTGCTTTAAATAGTCATGGTCATAGTCATTTATTAACTGCACTACTTTTAATTTAAGGTAACTAAGTAGATATACCTATTGATTTAAATGGACACAATATTTACTCATTTAAAAAATAAATAAAACGGGACTGGATGTAAGCGTGAAAAAAATCCAGTCACAAACTAATCGAAGGTCGTAAATCTTGTGTGTAGGTAAAGTGACAAACTTATTGCGGGTAGTTCGCAAAACCCACGCAGCTATAGCTCGTGTTTTTTTAGCATTAGAAAGATCTTGCAAGAAGGTAAGCGATCTTGACATGTCTTTTAATTGAAAACGCTTTTTAAAAATCAAAAACTACCTATTATGTACTTATGAAAGCAAAAGAATATAAATGATCGTATTAGATTCATAATTGTTACATATTTGCCGTAACTTATTTTTAAAATGTGTTTTTCAATTAAAAGACACATCAAGATTGTTTACCTTATTTCTATTGCAAAAAAAAAGAACTATTGAAGATAAAATTCCTCGCCGGTCTGCCTATGGCCAACAACGTCATGTTCGAAAGCTCAGGAAAAATAATATATAACGGTAAGTGCATGCTATTAAGTCCTGTTTTTATTTATGTAATAAAAGTATCAGTATTGTTTAAGAGCAAGCTTTGTACCTACAAAAAAACCCTAGAATTGAACATAAGAATGCCCAACGCCTTTTTTAAATCCCAGTAAGTCCAGGTTCTTCTCAGTTCAGGCCCAGTAAGTCACTGATCGTAAGCGCGAGCGAGGTGGAAGTGCGTGCCCGGGAGCGCGGATATCATGTTTTTTTAATTTAATTTTCTTGTAGGTATGTAGGTACCTACGTTTAAATTAATAAAAAAGTAAATCAATATGTTCCCTCCAACATGATATTGCCGATTTTTAAAAGCAATTTTCCTATTTTTAGCGGTTGTGCATAATTTGTTACAAATTTTTAATGTTCATTTTAAACCTAATGGTCGTGATTTTTTTCTATCGAGCAAAAGTCAAAAACTCGAATCGATGCAGTCCCTCGAGAAAGGCCTCTTGCTAGTTAAATTTATGGCAGCCGTATTGTGATCTAAAAAATCGCTACGACTTTTTTAAAAATCCGTTTTCTGAACCTACTGCAGTCTTAAACACCTTGTGCAAATATGCATCCATTCCGGTTTGATAATCGTTCGCTCAACAATAGATACCTAGTGCGATACGATACGACAGTGTGACTGAAAATAAATCGAGCGAGGCAATCTGAGCGCGCATAACTCTTCAACCACTGGCAAGGGGATGAAAAAGATCGCACATGAACTACGAGTAATACATATAATAAAAGTACCAGTACCTATGAATTTATTTTATATTTAGTTACAGCAATTTTTGTCAATTCGGTAATTCATGTCATACACTAATGAAGATTTTATTCTATTTACTTAGTCTTTATTTAGTGTAATAAAATTCTCCATAAGAAAAATGTAATGCCCTTCAGGCCGCGACACTAATCCCACTCACACCTTAAGCTGTAACTGGCCCCAGGAGAGGCCAAACAGCGTAAATCATGCCAAAAAAAAA
The DNA here is from genome assembly GCF_948474715.1 of Cydia amplana. Taxonomy (NCBI): domain Eukaryota; kingdom Metazoa; phylum Arthropoda; class Insecta; order Lepidoptera; family Tortricidae; genus Cydia; species Cydia amplana. Next base: position 13,396,655 of record NC_086069.1, on the reverse strand, counting down.
GCTTACATATTAAACGGCTGCACTGGGTGGATGCTGCACTGGGTTGATGCTACACTGGTCGGTGATCGCTTTAGCAGTCTTAAATTAAGTACCTGAGTCCATCATAATTTTATGTAACACATGATTGTCACAATACTAAAAGGACACTGGAAAACCGGCAAGGAGCCTGCTCAGAAATAAAGCACTATATCTTTACATATACGAATTGCTATTCAAAACGAATTTAATATTTCCAACAGCTTCCATCTAACACACTTCGATTTGACTGTCAGTGTCAATAACGTAGTGGTATATTCTCTTTGAGTGCATGTCAACCTTTATGTGAAATCATTAAAATGAAAAACCAAGTAGAAATAGGTCGTTTTAAAATATTAATGTTATAATTATAATTTATTATATTTATCTAAACTTTGACTGAAAAAAGTCAAGAATTATGACAATGTCAAAGTACCTTCAACCATGGTTCAACCAAATACAAGAAATATAATTAGAAAGTAAGAAAATAAGTTGTAAAAAATGTACAATGGATAAAACATTTAAAATAGGTAAGAAATAAAAATAGAAACATGCGTAAGTAAGTACCATTTAGCCAAATATACCGTGTGTTCCATGCCAGTTTCGTGATTATTGGTGTGGCGATGTGGCAGACACATTGTTACCGTCTTTGTGCCCTCCAGTTTGATTATTACGGTACTTGCACCTATTTATTGTCCAAGTACAGTACTGACCAGTCATCATCCTGTCCTAGCCGATTTCGGCCTCGGCGACTGGATATTCATTGGCTAGTGAGAGCGACGATCGCGCCCTGATAAACTATGGCTCTCTAGCTCTTAAACTCTTGTTTTTAAATTTGTTTTATTTGTGGTGCAATAAAGAAAATTTACTGAGTGACACAAAATGAGCAAAATGCGATTTTGCTCACTGTTTTTAAGTAGCAAAGTACCCTTGTTCGAGCTGCTGAGGTGAAAACTTAATTGTTGGTATATCTTAAGAAAACATAAGTGAATAGAGGTAAGTGATGAAGAAGGAATACATTTTTCGGGTTCTCTAATATGTTCTCACTGCTGAGGTGAAAAGTTTTGTGAACTACACGAGATCAAAGTTATTTACATCTCGTGCGCTTTTGAGTCCCTTACTACGCTCAAGATTCTAAATTAGATTCACTCGCTACGCTCGTGAATGTAGTATAGAATCTTTCGCTTGCACGGGACTCAAAATAAGCACTCGAAGAAATATCAAACTTTGATCTCTAGTTGTACAAATAACTATTTTCCATTATATTGGAGTGAATCAAGCTTTAACCTAATAGACTTAAATAAATAAAAATAAACTAACTTATCTATAAAATAATACATTTCTTAGACGTATAATAAAAATTATATCAACATTTATTCCTTACAATTTTGGTATTTTTACACCTATCTTGTAGGCATGCTCATTATTTTTGTGTAATATTTGTATGAAGTAAACTGAAAATTTTACCATGAGCCTACATGCATATTAATCGTATTATTGTGCCCATTAGGTAAATAGAAAACGTATAAGACTTCCTGATCAAATCCATTTGCTTATGTCGTGAAATATTTCTTCTCGAAGGGGTCTCATTATGAGTGAAAATTTGCTATAACAAAATAACTACTGCACCAATTGATAGTTATTATTATGATGTATTATTTAGCTTTATCATCGCCAAATAAAATTTCCCAGAACTGTTACGACAGGGTGCGTCACAGCACTGCAGCGTCACCATACTCGTAAAGTAACGACAATTTTAAACAAATGTCAGGAAATATGTGTGTTATTGTGGAGGTGGAGGTCGCAAAGGAGCGGGAGGGTGCAGCGCGGAAGCGGAGGCCTTATCGAGCTGGCCCCGCCGCCCGCACCCCTCGACCCCTCGCGCGAATTTACAATGTACGCAAACCCAGCCTCACACCACACCGCCGCCTGGCCCGTTCACTTCAATCTCCCAACAACGCTGAAATTGACACCCTGTCCGTAAATAGGTAAAGTATACTTTTCCGTGGCATTTTCTTTTATAGCTGTGTGCGTAAGATTTTCTCGCCTGGAAATTCTAATGCGCCGCGCGACTGCGATAAAAAATGAGTAGCTCGGGAAACGTGAATACATTACCGAGAGAGACGGCGGCGCCCCGCCCCGACCCCGCCGCTCCGCCCCAAGCTTATGTATTTTACACTACTTTATATTTTGATCCGATCTGAAGGGTGCTATGTAGTTGAAGGCTCGCAGGGTGGCGTTAGATAATGAGCCTGGCACGAGCGACGGCGTTAGACGCTAATTGCGCAGGAAAAAACCGACAGGGGACGGTTTTTCTACTGACACTTACTAATACTTAGAGTTCCTCAACCCAAATATATAAGTATACCCATTTTTAAATTTTTTCGAGGTTATTTACTATATTTAAGAATGCGTTAAGTATATAAAAAAAAATTGGGAAATGATACCGTACGTATGTACATCGAATACTGAAAATTGAGAAAACCAACTACCTGGGAGGCTTTTTCTTCAAAGAGAAATGTAATTTTTGACACTGAAAGATCATATTATCCAGAACAAATTCGTAACCTATTATTTCCATCAGAATAAGCCTCTACGGTAGAGGCTCTACCACTTTTTCCACAATACACTGATCTTATATTCGGATTGGATACAGGGGTTTACGAGCTTGTCCTTTCATTCAATATGTATATAAGCAAAAAAGATCTGCACCATTGGTAACATCCTGGGCATATAAACTTGAAGCCACAAAGTCTTATGGATAGATAGATATCCCTTAGATTTAATACATATTATAAATGCGACATTAACTCTACAGTCTACCTGTATGTTACCTCTTCACACTCAAACTGCTGCTGAACCGACTTAGAATAAATCTACGGCTACGTTCTATAGCTACGGAACCCGAAGGGTGTACGACACTTCGCGTCTGCTAGGATCTAACACCTGTGTTCTAACTCGCGCCCGCGCAGGGGTGGCTCCGCTAATAACTCTATTAGCGCACGCGGAACAGCTCCATCCACCCCAATTAATTTATTAACTTACCTAATAGACAATTATTCATGTTATGTTTATGTTATATACCAAGTGTAAATTAACTAAGTTATATTTATTGGCTATTGGAACACTGTTGTTGCGAACATTACTATTTATTACTTACTAGCAACCCGTCCCGGCTTCGCATGGGTTACACAAAACCTTAACAAATTAGTCAAATTACACACCTAAACCTTAACTTTCCCCAAAAATCTATTGATTGGTGAAAACCACATAAAAATCTGTTCAATCCTTTTCAAATTTATCGTGAAATATACATACACATACACTCAGACAGACGCGGCGGGGGACTTTGTTTTATAAGGTGTAGTGATTCATTCATTAGCATTTCTCTAAAAAACCGTAGGCGTAGTACCATGGTTCGTCAAATGATTATTTCGCTAAACCGAAGCTAATTTGTCCTTCATTTTATATACGACCTGTAAAATAACACTTTGTTAGCATAGACAACAAAACTTACATTTTATTTATAATTATCACCTCCTCCTTTTGCTACCTAACTGGTGTAAAATGAAATACTAAACAACTGTAATATCCGTTCATAGTATCAAATTATCAATCAAAGTTGTTAGCGCAATCCTTGTCGTGTGCGCTGCGCGGGCGCACGCGCCTTAAAGGGTTAACAATAGCGTAACCCTAACGTGTCTCGGGGTCACAAAAACTTGCCTCGGTTTGTATAGGGACCTTGAATGGCCACGTGGCTCGTCAGGTGGGTATCTAACGGTGTTAGACCGTTTTTTGCGGTTCTTAGTAAAGTCATTGGGCTTTGCTGGTAAGAAATAAAAAAGGATCGTGATAGCACCCCATTTAACACTTTCACTGTCAAGAACCCGTTGTGCAGTTTTATTAAAAAATTGAGGTATTTGAGACCGAAAAATGCATGTGAACGGCCGTTTTGTATTTAAAATGCAAGGCGCTTCTTTAAATGATTCTTCAGGTGTGGACTGTATCCGTATGGTCTTGTTGCAGAGAAGAACCGAGGGCACACGGCCATGGTTGGAGTACCCGGCGGCACGGCTGCGACGCCTGCTGACGGACGCCTGCGCACCGCGGCCGCAGCGCCACCAGCGCCCGCCGCGACACCATGCTCTCTTTACAGGTAAGAATAAACGATGGTCGGACAGCTACGTTATAACTGCCATATATTAGAACACAGTTCTTCGACCCTGTCTGCAGTGAGAAAGTTTAAGTTTAATTCAAATTTGGTAGGTTTCATATCTGTTTTAGGGTTCCGTAGTCCACTTAGGAACCCTTATAGTTTCGCCATGTCCGTCTGTCTGTCCGTCCGCGGCTGAACCTTGATCGTTAGTGCTAGAAAGCTGCAATTTGGCAGGGATACATAAATCATGCATAGCGACTGAACAATAAAATAAAAACTACTATTTTTTTGTTTCTAGGGTACAAAATAGGTTTGGTTTTTTTTTTACATTTTTTGTGCTTAAACCCAATGAGTATCGTTGGATAGGTCTTTCAAAACGAATAAGGGTCTCTAATAACCATTTTTTCATAATCTCAATACATACCTACATATTTTTGGACATAATCGCTCAGTAAGAAAAAATGCGTCCCCATTGTGGGTATCTATGAACCATGTATCCAAAAAACATGGAAAAAAATTGTAAAAAAGATCTCGATAATTACTTTCAACGGAAACTATAGCGAATATGATCGGCCCAGCCGTTTTTGAGTTATTGCAAGAAGTCTTCCCTTCATAAGTAGTAAAAAGACGTAAAAAGCTCTGCTAAGGTATGCTTGTAATGTACACAATACTTACTAATAGCCCCCGTTAAGCCTATTCTGACAGAATGGTAACAACCGAACCCTACAATGAGCATGGCCCAACACATGCTCTTGCCCGATTTATTTATTTATTTTGCAAATAAAAAATTATAATATTACATTATAATAATTATCAATATGCCTATTGTTTTAAATTTTTAAAATATCACCACGACGTCAACCAATCAATTTTTACTTGCGTTATAAAAGTCATAAACTCAATTATTGCAAAACTACTGACTGGTGTTTTAAAAAGTGGTTCATCTGGTAATACCCGCAATAACGGTTGGTAAACTACAACGATTTGGTTTGTAACTTAACTTAGTACGCAAACATTTGTTGATGGTTTCAGCACATCATCAGTTTTAGAGGTTGTTTTTGCACACCGTAGCCTCAACATTCAATAGAAACGCTTCAAACCTAACTAACTGTAATGCGTTAGGATAAATACAGTATGTACTTAGATTACTAGCAACGTCATTGGAACTTCAGGACTGCAATAACTAGTATGCAGGCGCAATATCTTAATCACAGTGATCAAACACCTCCGTGTTCTGAGAAGCAATCTCAGTACTGAGCTCGACCGTACTGGCTGCGTACGCGATGATCGTCATTGGCAAAAAGTGCCCGGAACAGTCCAGGAGCGAACGGGTTTGCCTCGCGTGGGACCCGCGACCCGCTGCTGCAAAAACTAGAACTTGCCATGTCGTGATTTGCGTGAGAACGGACAGTCCTGGGAAGCTGATGCAGGTCAAAATATGCAGCATAAGCAGGTACACATACCTTGAGAGTCGCAAAGGTGAACGATAAGACTTGTCACATTTGGCAGAACTGATACGTGGAAATCAAAAGTGTTTTGTTTTTCACCAATGTGCGTAAGTAGTTGAAATCTTAGATAGAGATATACACAGATGAATTACGTTAAAATAATATTTAAAGCAAAACACAGTACTCAAATAATATTCGGCTAACTAAATTCAATATCCTATAGTTCACAAAACCAGGTATTAAATTAAGGCCTTTGGTATTGTGGAGTTTTACTAAAGGTATCAGCAGCTTTCATTTACTAAGACCTGACGTTATAAAATGATACTTTAAATCTCCTGTCAGCCCAAAATATGCGAATATATGCTGGCCAAATTGTTAGCACAAAATTCTAAGTAATAACACTATTACACCATGTTTAGTGAGCTATGTTTAACACAACATAAACATGGAAAAATCTCGTGGTTAGAGGAGCTAACGAGAACGCACATTCGTTTCATAAAATACACCAGTCTGCAAGAACAGATGTGCAGCGTTTATCCCGTTTAAAATGGAAATAGATGGGCGCATTCAATTCATTCCATTGACTTCAAATTGGCTGGCATCAGCATCCAAACGAATCGTCATTATCCAATTAAGAGTTCAGACAACTAGCGGAGTATATACCGTATACGTTGCTCACTTCTTTATTGTATCGTATTGTGCAGAGAGCCACTATTAGGTAATCCTATTGATAATAGTATTGTTCGGGTTATATGAATATTTAGAGTAATTATACGAGTCGACAAAATTGTTTCAGAATTTTACGTTAGTGATTTGTACTAATATTTAAAGTAATTTAAGAATATACAGCGAAACCTCGATAGCACTAATCCGTAGAGAAATGACAAGGAAATAAATTATCATCATCATTCGAAACAGACGAAGTCGCGGGCAGAAGCTAATGAATGATATGATATTACTCTAGCTAGCACCCAGTGTATAAAATATTGTACATAGGTAGGTACATTAATTAGAAGTTTCACAGACACTTAGGAGCATAAAGGGCAGAGGTAAAATCTTATAAGACTTCGTATTCATAATGTAGTACAAATGTGAGTAAGTTGGAAAGGGAAACTGCATTTATAGTTATCGAGTTTCCACTGTATTATGATTTATGAAACTGAAATCATTTTTTTGAAGTGAAAACTTCTTTAGCGGCGCTGGGCAATTTTTGAGGTGGGGAAAAAATGATAAACTCGAGACAGCGTAAGGCGATCACGTGACCGTAAGCCCCGTAAGGTGGCCACTCATAATTTAAATGGCATTTAAATCAATAAAGAACAACTCAATGTTATTTGACATTTATGCTGCGGACTCCTTTTCAAGACTCTTTATAAAATAAAATAAAATAAAAATAAAAAAGCCTTTTATTTCAAGTCCAATTTGTTACACTCATTTCATTACAACAATATAAGTTAGCATTTATTTATAAGTATTTATTTTAGGTATAATGTCAATTAGAATTATTTATTGTTATTGTTAAGTCAATTTTCACATATTATAAATATACAAAGTATTAATTATTTGGACAAGAACCCCTCATCGGGTGAAGGCCTCCTCCAAGGACTTCCATCTATCCCTGTTTGTAGCTATATCTTTCCAGTTTATACCGGCTGTTTTATTTATGTCATCAGTCCAACGGCTGTTAGGTTTCCCGGAGCGTCGTTTGCCTGCAGGTCCTTTCCAGGTGGTAGCTTTCAAGGTCCAACGCGAGTCTGACAGCCTGGCAACATGTCCAGCCCATCTCCATTTTTGTGTTTTGGCGTGTTCGAGAGCGTCTATTAGTTTTGTTACAGCTCTTATATTTATATGTGGTATTTTTTGAACTCTTTTTATGTTTAGCAGGCTTCTCTCCATCGCTCTCTGGCATGTAGTTATTTTTGATTTGATTTTTGCAGTGAACAGCCAGGTTTGACTTGCATAAGTCAGTGAAGGTAAAATACATATATCCATAACTTTTTTCTTGATTTTCATATTCATATTACTTTTCAGGATTTCCTTTAGGCTCCAGTATTTATTCCAAGCTATTTTTACTCGTCGGTCTACTTCTTCTTCGTTTCGTTGACTACTGAATGATATCTGCTTACCCAGGTAAATATAGCTGTCTACGTACTCTAGTAGCGTTCCATCGACGGTTATGTCCTTTTGAGTGCTATTGGTCATAAGTTTTGTTTTTTGAAAGTTCATTCTTAGGCCGACTTTTGCACTAGCTTCATGTAGAGTTTGTATCATGTATTCTAGCTGGGCGCAGTGTTCTGTCATTAATATGATATCGTCCGCGAAACGCAGATGGTTCAGATACTTACCATTCATGTATATTCCTATATTGTTCCAGTTGAGACTATTGATTACTGATTCGAGTACCGCTAAGAATAATTTTGGAGACAGCGGGTCACCCTGCCTGACGCCTCTGTCTATTTGTATGTCTGGTCCTAGTCTGTCTAATTGAATTCTACTGGTGCAATTTTCATAAATGTGTCTTATTATTCTTATGTATGTTGGATGTACATTGCACTGGTTCAGAGCGTCCCATATAGAGGAATGTGATATAGTGTCGAACGCTTTAGCGTAATCAATGAATGCTGTGTACAACGGTCTTCGGTATTCTTGATATTTTTCTATTACCTGCTCCAGTGTGTGGATATGGTCCATGGTTGAGTACCCGCTCCTAAATCCAGCTTGTTCGCATGGTTGGCACCTGTCAATTGCTTCGCTTATTCGGGATAGTATGATTGAAGAAAATAGTTTGTATGTGCATGACATTAGACTGATGGGCCTGTAGTTTCCTATGTCCATTGGGTTTCCTTTTTTATACAAAAGTATTATATTTGACTGCGTCCATTGTTTGGGTGCTGTTCCTGTTTTTAGGATAAGACTTTTTACCTATGTTCAAATAATTTGAGGTTGTCATGGCAGTATGTAAATATACATGTCAATGAAAAAGTGTGATCTTATTTGAGAATGATAATAATATATAATAAATAAATAGAATACCTCCGCTAAACGTATGTATCGTGTTACCGGGCGTCGGTAACATAGTGAGGTGAGTTTTTACTTCTATCGGCACTCCCGGAGTGCAACCGTTGTTGCTTGTTTTAAATTTACCTTGCTAAACCTTGCAAAGTTGCAAACCATGGTACTATTAGTTAGCGATATAAGGTACCGTCCTAAGGAGGCACTCCATACATGTAATCTGTTGAGAAAATGTCTATTAAAATCCATACTCGTGTGTGTGTGGTAGGTACATCATTTCATAGTTTTTATTCTACAATATGCAGTCATGGAGGCCATAATAATTTGCTACCAATACCGAAGAGGTTTCTAGAAAACACAGTTTTTCAAAATTTTCCCACGAGGAAATTCATTTAAGTGGCTACATAGCCCATAAAGCCCCATATTGGATAGGAGCGCATTCCCGCCGGCGCGACGGCGTGCGCGGCTCCCACACTCGACTCGCGTATGAAGCGGTTACCCTCGGTAAGGAAGCCGAACCATTCCATCTCTCACTTTTTACTCCCCAACCAAATTAATGAATACTTATTCTCTTTCACCGGAATCGTTGTCCACTTTCTTGCCCCTGACGAATGAATATTTACGTCGTGCATAAATGCACGTGGCGGACCAAGGGACACAATACGCATTGTTAATGACGTTCGGATAGCCTAACCATACTAGCAAAAAATAACCACCTTATATTTCGTTATTGAACTGCAATATTTTAAAATCTCTCTTGCATTATGGTTTTAATACTCGTAAATGAGCATAAAATATGATTCATGACTCTGACGGTTCATGAGTCAAACGTAATTTATATACGTTAGGTGCCTATCATAATATCTAATACAGTCAGTACGTAAACCATAATCAGCGCTGGAAGTCGCCAGCTACATGCTGAGGTGAAACCATTTCGTGGCACTTTATCCTTTTATTCTCTGTTATATCTCTTGTTATATCTCTGTTATATCTGTTTCTATTTTGTGTTTGTGCTCACGAATAAAATTATTTCTATTCTATTCTATTCTATAATTAACAATCCTACTTTTAAAAGGTGTAAATAAAGTGACAATAATGTATTTACACAGTGATTTGAGTAACGATTGCAACAGCCTGCGGTGTTACTGCTGTAGCGTGCTTGGACGCAAGACATATCACTGTCAATTTCCATGATAAATTACGTTGATGTCGTTTTAGCATTATTGTCGCGATTAAGTAGAACGTTCAATCCGTCACTCATCTTATAAAGGAAATTGAATATAACATCTCCCACGTCCGCGCTGCAGCAGTAACGCCGCAACAGTATCGCTGTCACAGTCACCATCCAAATGGAACCTTGTTTAAATATACTCGTAACTGTCTCTTTTACACCAGTGAGTATAATAGGTAACTCTATAGGTACTCGTAATATATTTGGATAGGTATTTTTTTGCAGATAGGAACTCATTTTCAAAACCTAGATTGTTTTTATGACTTGGTTGGTTTATAATATATCTCTTTTTTTGTCAAGAGCTCGATCAGATCAAATCAAGTACAAAATGATTGCACACACAGCTTATGTGACAGCTTGAGTAACTGCCCTAGCTGGCAGTGTGGCACATGTCTCCGTGCTAATTGCAGAGTGGTGTCAGCCTCCGTTATCAGTATCTGTGCATTATGCGCCGGCGCAGCGGGTGCTCGGCGATAGAGCCGTCGTGCGCTCGCTCAGCGTGACATCTGACAGAAACCATACACATACACACAGGTACACTACTGGAAGTGACAGCAGTGTTGTTCGCATATTGTGACAAATTTACAATAATACATACTTACATGTATTTTTGACCTATGCTAATAAGATTGTCGAAACAGTTTTCCAAGGTTGCCCTTTTTTGCTGCTTGTCAACACAAACTTTTTAAGTTTCACTAACAGACGTATTCGAACACACGTATTTCGATGTACACGTCTAATATTTGACGTATCTTATTGTTCGAATACAGCTGTTATTATCTCCATCATAGAATTCTTAGACACAATATTTAACCGCTCCTGATGTCTACGTTTTATACGGAGTAGCTAATTTACCTGGTTAGAACATTACTCTACAGAGTCTACGGTCACATGCACGCTTCTGCCACATCGAGCTTCTTTAGCTCTTCGACTTGGCAATTCGGTTCTAACATAAATCTGCATGTCGTGCGGGAGCCGGGAACTGCGGGGTAAGCGGGCGGGGAAAGGGAGGCTGCCAGGTGCGGGGGCGGCAGATGGCGCTCTGACCCACATCTCAACAATGAGCATCAATGTGAACCTTCTGCCCTTGAAATAAGGCTGATAACCTGGAGTGGGGTCAACTGCTCGAGTAACAATGGCACACGCACGGTGTAAACAAAGGACACGCGTTTAATTCATCAATACAAATCGATATAAGAATTAAATAGTTTATTTTCGGTTATTTTAGTTTGTAAGGGTGTTGAACGGGGGTGGTAATAGATGCTGCTCACGATCTAAATATTTCGGGATCACAGTTATGAAGGACATTAAAAATAATAAATATTGCTGAGAGGTAGGTACTAGGTAATTTGACAATTGTTAAAAATGTTTTAAACGGTAAAAAAAAATATTTTTAATCATACCTAAACAAAAATATTAAATTATAAACGTCAGTATTTTAAAAGTAAAACTCATTTATACCTAAGTAGGGGAGCCGGGGGCTTAATGTAACAGGGGTAAGTAGTAACGCTTAATTTTGACGGGGAATTAAAAACATTTTAAATTTTTTTTGCTGAATGATTTTCTTATAACTCGAGGAATAACGTAAACACCGCCATTGCCCCGCCAGACATCGAAGCAAGTGGATGTGCATACGAGCTCTGTTACGACCAGGTATTGAAAAAAAATTACGGGGTAAGTTGTAACAACTCCCAGTTTTTCAAAAAGTGTCTGGTGTAAAAGATGCGTAAACATTTAAAATTATTTTGTAATCGGAATTAGTGCTTAGATAAATACTTTACAAAGCCTCATACTCAGAATCATAAATTTATACTATACATATTTTAGGCCTTTTTCCTAAAACTGTTACAACAAGCCCCCCGCTCCCCTACCCTTTGTTCGTATGGTTAGTGACACTTAACAATTAAAATAGCTATAACTCCCTACGGAGTTATAGTTTATTTCTCGGTATTCATAACTCCCGTGGGGACAATAGGTATAGGCCTTTGTCCTTCAGTACACCTGCATGAAATAAGATCTTTTTTGATCAAGTGTGATGAAATAGTTATTTTCGATATATCGAAAATAACTATTACTTATATACATATACCTACCTACATATTTGACTTCACATAAGAAATAAGAACTAAAGGGATTTTATAAAACAAGTCGTAAGACTTATTCAGAAACGTAAAATATGATAGTAATTGGATTTTTAGTATCATATTGTACTCATTCTTTCGAGTATCATTGCTCAAAGGAAGATATTGAGTGCGAAATACTGGAAGCGTTACTGGGGAAAATAGGGGCAGTTAATAGGTACGTAGGTGTCTTAACACGCATTTTTCCTGGGATTAAACTAAGCAGTCTACCGCCATAGCTACTCGATCAATCCCTGTTACTTCCAAAGAATAGCTATCCCAACATACTTACCATGTTGAGCTATTATATGGGAGAAGGACTTTTTGGACACAATGATAATGATCGGTAACAATGGTTTAATTGCATGGCAACGTCGTTGTGTTAAAGGAATCTATAAAGTATAATTCAGCTGAAATTATTAATTAAGGTTAATAAAATAACCTTCATATGAACCTTAATTAACCGTCTCCTTGAAAATTGTTACTTTCCTTTACTTTAAATCCATTGCTACCGATCACTGGTTAAAGGGTTCAGCTGTATTGATATAATTATGTTATACAGGGTGACCTTAGCAATTGGACAAACCCGGAATGCTCTAACGTCAGGAATGCTCTAACATTAATATTTTGTTAATTAGAACAAAAGATAAAAACATATACTTATTTTATACAAAAGTTATTTCCAATTAATTGACAACAAAAAGAAACCGGCCTTACCTATTGATTGGCAGTACTTTTGACAATTTGTTCGAAAATGTGCGGCAATGATGACATTTGTAAAAAGTCACAATCTTATTAGTGTCTTAAATAAAAAAGATAATCAAAAAGGTCGAAGAAGGTTTCATACTATTTATTTATTACCTCAGGACCTACTAACTCATACAGGCTGCTCCAAAGTAAACAATCGTAATTTGTTAATTTGTTCGTAACCGCTACACCGATTATATGATACTTTGTATACTGGTTCTAAATACCCTAATGCATATGTACATTTCGGCTTTGTCCAATGGCTATTCAGTACGTAAGATTATTTAGATACACTTTTTTTTCTTCCTCGCGTTGTCCCGGCATTTTGCCACGGCTCATAGGAGCCTGGGGTCCGCTTGGCAACTAATCCCAGTAATTGGCGTGGGCACTAGTTTTTACGAAAGCGACTGCCATCTGACCTTCCAACCCAGAGGGTAAACTAGGCCCGTATTGGGATTAGTCCGGTTTCCTCACGATGTTTTCCTTCACCGAAAAGCGACTGGTAAATATCAAATGATATTTCGTACATAAATTCCGAAAAACTCATCAGATACACTATTAAGACTAAATACCTACTTACATTCATGCAATAAAACTATTAAAACGGATTATATCGCGTACTTATATTGATTGCGTTTTTCATTTCATGAGTTATATCGCGGTAACCGAAGACAACATTACTTACATTCAATCTTATTTGCCAGAAAAAACCTCTACCTAGAATTGACTGACTAAGTATCAAATTATTTGTAGGTAAACACTGTTGAGATTTTGGATTTGTTTAATTGATCCTATCTAATGGAAAAAATTAGGTACGATCCTTTAGGTAGGTACTTACTATATTTATATTACTGAAACAGGCGATACAATGAATCGTAAATATTAATTCGTAACGTACCGTAAGTACTTAGAGATGATAGAGCCTTTTATCTATTTATTGTACCTACACGTATTTTGGCTCTAGCCTACGGCGCTGTCCTGATTGCATCGATCGCCGTGATATTCGTTAATGTGTAATGAGCATGTTAATTGTGAGCGGTCATGGGTTCAAGTTCAGAGGCAAAGGCTGTTGACCCCGCGCGCCGTGACGTCACGCCTCTCCGCCCGCCGCTCTCCTAATTTTCCAGCTTAACAAAAATAAATTACAAACAATAATCACCCGCAACGTCGAAATGATATCCCACCGAGTCATGGCCCGATAAACGAAAACACTCCATTCTTATATCGAAACGAACATGAATGAAAATTGTGAAGACTTTTTACTTCAGCACCGATTCTGGCGAGCAGTTTTTGCTGCGACACTTCTTGCTGAAGCATGATTGTATCTCGAGGAATGCGCTACCTACCGCAGCCTGGGTCCGGGTGCGGAACGGAGCGGGTCGGCGCGGGCGGGCGGACGCGTATGTAAAACTCCTCGCGAAGGAAAATCCATAACGGCACGCGGAAAACCCTTTTAATATACGGCACGTAAATAAGAGGCTCTTGCGGGGCGGCGCGGTGCGGCGGGGGAGTGGCGCGCCATTGGCCGGCGCCGCCCCGCCCCCGCCCGCGCGCGAAAAAAACCTCTGGAAAAAAGTGGATCGGCGCGGCAGTGTCTCACCGACGCGCTTAGTGGGCGGACGCTCGCTCCGGAGAGACGGCGCGACCCACGACCGGCGGCCGCGGCCGCGCCATGCCCGCGCTGGCTCTGCGCGATCAGCCGCTCGACTGCTCCATGCGCCTGCGTGACCTGCCTGCCTGGCCACCCGCGCCGCCGCGCGCGAGGGACCACGGTCAGTAGTGTGTGTCCAGTGCCCAGTGTTTTCAGTGAGACAGCCAGCCGCAGCCTGACCCGTGCACGGTAACCCGACCAGTATCGCGCAGCCACCCGACATAAACAAATAGTGCAACCCTACTCGCTTAACCGTCACTTTGACAGCGCGATTCTTTAGCGGCTTTGATCCCATTCTTCACGACCCCTGCCGCGAGTTGTATGTCTCTGGGGTCAGATTTGCGCGCTCCATTATTGTCATTCGCCCGACCCCATCGTTATACAAATTTAAACCGATATCAAATGTCTGACACAACATTAAACGTGCTGACCCTTGGCAGCAGGTTTACAGGTATGTCCAATTTTCAAAAGTGACCAAGGCGATTGCGAAGGAAATTCAGTGGCCGACAATGTAGTAAGTTATATAAAGTAGTTTTGTATTTAAATTGGCATTAAAGGATTTCAAAATTACTGTTTTTATTACATCTTATAAAACAAAGTCCACTGCCGCGTCTGTCAGTATGTATGTATGTCGCGATAAACTCAAAAACTACTGAACGGATTTTCATGCGGTTTTCACCTATCAATACAGTGATTCTTGAGGAAGGTTTAGGTGTATAATTTGTTTAGGGTACAGCCGGGGAGGGTCGCTCATTAAGATGTATTCCTTATTAAGGTGTAGGTACATAAGTATTTAGTAAGTATTAACACATATCCTTACATTTAAAACAAAAGTACACCGGTGTCGAAAGGATAATTCTTCAATATTATAAGATTTATAGGTGAATTAGATTCTCCATTAATATCCAACCTAAAACTATAAAATTGTATACCTAATATGAAACCTTTAAGTGCTTAAACTATGAACCGAGTTCATCTTAATTATCTTACATTTTGTATAGTAATAACACATTACATATAATACATACTTCAAATCAACGTACGCACCCAAATCTCGGAAGGTGTATTAACAGACCGGCGAGGGGCCATAATTAAACTCTGGCAACCCTTCCGACCCCGCGCAATATCAATATTGTGCGACAACAAATATCTGGACATAAAAAACGTCAACAAGTCGTTCGGACATAATCCTTTATCAGAAGTAACGCGGGTCAGGTGGCGCGCTGTAAGACGCGGTCCCCGGAGCCCCGGAGCCAGGGCTGCCACCCTCCGCAAATAATATTAACTCTCTCACTCCTTTGTCGCCTCAATTCGTGTGCAAAATGATTCCTTTGACACGCCCCGCATGCACTTTACCTTTTTATTGTGAACTGGAGTGTTGCTTTTCTATTTGGACAAGGAAGGGCTTCTAATAATAAAATTGGCTCCGTCTTATACGGTAAAAGCTTTAAACATTCACTCAGCCAGAGGGTGAAGGGATTTTTATTTGGTTTACTTATACTTGAATAACTTATTTATAATTACTTTGATATTATTTAAACATACGAATTACATTTTGAAAAATTATTGCAATTTGTGTTACCTATCCAAAAAATTTAAGTCTGATATCCTCTATTTTCATCTAATATGTTCATTTTTGTACCGCATACAACCAGCTGATGTTTAACAAATTGTATATGAATGAAGTTAATTAGATCCGAATGTAAACAAGTGACAAGTTGACTTTTCACTTATGTTTTTTTTGATAATGTTTCATATCCAAAAATATCACACTACTGAGGTCCGTCTGTCCGGATTGAGGTAGACATGAATGCCAAGAATCGACATACCGAGTGCCTATATTGCATAATTATGTATAAGCTGAGTTAAGCTCATAATACGAGTACAAATTTCTAAGAAGCGCCATACAGATTTTGAAAATCTGTTAGATATTGATTTCATATTTAATATCTTACGCTACTGATTTATTATTGCGAGTGTGCTGCTTCAGAGTGAATAGGTAACATACAGTGTGTGGCCTATAACGAGGGCGAAAAATTAAAACGTAGATTCTACTCCTCAAACAATAAAACTTTTGTTTACAACTTTTTGAAATTATGTAGTCTTAAAATTGTCCCTTTTTCAAACTAAATAATATTTTCAATGTACTTTAAATTCCGTCTAATTGACATTGCCCGTCAGTCTTGTCACCGTACAGGCATAATCAATTTCGTAATACATTGCGTGTTCGATTAAATTTAAAGTGTTTTAAAATACAAACCACAAGTTATTTTTAAAAGTCGCTGAACAAACATTGTCTAGTTTGAGGAGTAGAATCTACGTTTTAATTTTTCGCCCGCGTTATAGGCCACACACTGTATAATAATATGTAATTGGAATGTGGTGAAACTTTACCAAGAAATGGTTTAAAAGTGACTTTTCCAAACTAAGCAAAGCTAATATGTATTGAAAAATCGTTGGTATATGGTTGGTATATCGTATATGGCATAGGTATGATAGGTATATTTGAATATAATTTCTATACAACAGGCAATACCAGTATTATTGAACCTACCAGTTATCGATTATTAGGTTTGGACAGTACAGATACCTCTTGACGGTTTACTCGATTATTTTCAACTGAAGGGACACTAACATACAAACGTATGTGGAGGCCAACTCTAGTCATCATCTTCCTAGCGTTGTACCGGCTTTTTACCACGGCTCATGAACAGAGTCGAGGACAATTCTTAATTTAAAATCAAAATTTGCTGCAAAATTACTTTTTCACTTTAAATGATAATTCATATATATATGTATATGTACCTACTTACATACATTAGGGTAACTTCTCATAATCTAAGGAAGTAAGGAGTAAAAAAATGTGTAGTTAAAGTCTATTTTTTTATTCCGTAGACTGAAATGACATTTCTTAGTATGAACATCATGTGTCATCTCATACTATGAAATGTCATTTTAGTCTACCGAATAAAAAAATAGACTAGTAGTTAATACCGTTACATAAAAAAGAGTTCATCTTAGTTAGCTTTGAAGTAAGTAATGTTACAAACAATTAAAAGTAGGTGTTAGGCAAAACCACCCTCAAGATATTTTTAACCGACTTCAAATAAACGGGGGTTATCAAACCAATTTGGGATTTTTCTTTTAAATTTATAATATTGTTCCAATTTGGCCCCATTTTTGACAAGGTCCAGTTCTGATGATGAGGCAACTCCTAAAATTGTATAGCTATAATCAACAAACGAAGAATTTGCATTAAAAAAGTGATTGTTAATGAAGTAGAACTAACTGCTGATGAAAACCAGAACAGAATTCTTCAACAACGCGTAGTGTTTTGACGTTTGGCAATTTGTCTTCTTCGTTAAGTTTGTTGCAAGCATAGAGAAATATAGTAAGACAAGAGTGCTCATCAGTTCAGACTATTAATTTCAGTGTCTACAGCTATCATCGAGTAGCGGAACTATCAGTACTGCTACATCTATTGTCAAATAGCAGTAGGTACTGATAGTTCCGCTACTCGATGCTAGATGCTAATAGTCTTTTTTGTACTAAAACTGATGTATGGAGTGAGCACTCTATGTATTTTTTTCTCTATGGTTGCAAGTTAATGCGCAAAATTCTAACTTGATACCGTCATGTTAAACGCATCTTTAAGTATACCTAAGTACCTTTACCTATTACTTACTTGAGTTATATGTTTTGTACGTAAGTCAAAGTAGAAAAAGCGAGTGACAAGGAATAGAAATAGAGATATCTTGACGAACAATAGCTTTATTTTATAATGACGTTATCATCGCATTCACATTAAAATAACAATTGAATTGACGCTGACGATAATGTAAACGAAATGGTGGTGCTGTTTTCCATCAATTACGTGGTAATTTGGGGGTAATAATGTCATCAATGTGTGATGTCTTTGGCTGTTTGCCTTTACGCGTTATTACGCGTGGACGCCGCTCGCCGGCCTGCGCGCGCGCCTCCTCCTGGGAGCGTTGCGCTCTTTTGCCGCACACGCAACACACCTGCGTTAATATAATAGTAATTTGGCATTATTTCCCTATTAAACCGGACCTTTCAATTCCAGATTTTTTATTTTATTTTAGCCGCCACTTCCTGAAATGTTCTTTACCCGCCTTTTTATAAATGTCTCATTTATTAAGTTCAGTAATAGGTCATGCATGAGGTAAGCAGATATCTTGTCCTAGAGTAGCTACCTATACTCGTCGTAATGAATTAGAATAATTAGATCTACGACTAGTTGAATAAAAGGTAAGTGAATATAAATACAAAAACTTTTACGATATTAAAACACTCAGTAAAGTAGGTAATTTTGGTTACGGCGGCATCATTAATGTATTTTTTATTAAAATACTAAGCGAGATTATAAAGTGTCTAGCAAGGTAATTAAATTGTAAGCGTTATAATTAATAGTATTTTATAATTGTATGTCTGGGAATAAAAACTGTAAGCAAGTCATTGATAGGCACATAGTTACTAGTATGACATGAAAAATAAAATTGTAGATATCTAAGATTCTGCATAAGTACGTACTGCTGCGACTTATTTAAATAATTCTCGACCCAAATCAATTCAAGGTTGATACCATAATCACGCTATAACTTTCACAGCATAGTTCTCATAATTGTGAAATGCAAATGAAATTATAAGCGGATTGTTTCTAAAAAAACATTGTTACTTACTTCCGAATAATGCATCGAATATTTTATATGAACATGAGTTTGTTACAAGAATGTTTCAAAAGAAAACGTGCATTGATGTTTGTAAATTCACTCGATTGTTATAGGTAGCTACTTACTTACATAAAATATCACTAAGTAATGCCCGTTTTTCCGAGCTAGAATAGTTATAAGTATGGGTGCATCCATGCCACATTATAAAATAAACTTCTTGCTATATCGATTAATAATTGGTGTTTAACAAGTTACTGCCATCGTAATACCTACCATGTCTGTCTCCAGGCAAATACCCATTGAATTAGATATTTATATAAACTGACTGCTTAGTTTTTTAGTTCCCTTTTAATGATTATTAGATACTCGTACCTACTCGTAAAAAAATCATGTTCCTGACGGTTAATGAAACTAATACTGAAGAATGTCTTCAAATCGATGTGTATCATGCCTAAATAAAAATGTTGCCCTCAAAAAATGGTTCTGTAACCAAAATAGGTCTATCACCAAATAAATAGATGTGTAAGACTTATTGTTATGAACAAATAACTAAAAAGGTTAATTTAAACATATTGTTTATGGTTAGCGAAGTTCAAATCGACCCTTAACTCAAATATAAATTCCTAAAATTCCAAATTTATAAAATGGTGTTAATGTTACTGTGTCCACACTCCTCACGGATATTTATACTTGTATTGTTTTGCAGAATAACTCTATATAATTTTCCGAGTTTGTCGGTTACAGATATGTGCAATTGTGCATAACTGAATCAAACCAAACAAGTGAGATGTGTTTACTTGCTTTACCATGTAGTGTATATGTAGTACATATGAAATATAAATATTGACTATTTAAAATAATGCATGCACTCGGATTCTGACTGCTCTGGGATGATATCTGGTTCCTTTAATTTAAGACATGGATGGACACAAAAAGAATGCATTAATTTAATGTTGTTCTGTAATATTTCCGTTGTACTTTTGATGTAAATGGTGATCACTTACAATCTAAAATCAGCACTTAGTCGGTTGCCACGCTTGCCACGCTTGCGTCGACTTATGCGTTTCTGGCAAGATGTGTAGACGCAGCTTGGAGGCGTGCGTGTGCGCGTCGGCCCGCTCGCTCGGCGCTCTTAATGTCTCATTATACGTGTCTAATTAATTTCATGCTTATGCAGATTCGCCGCGATACACATCGGCCGGCTTCGTTCTCTGCCGTGTTATTAATGTTGACTACATTAAAAGCCTAATTATGATTTCTGTTTGTTTATTCAATTGTCATGCGGGATTTTTAATAGTTTACGACGTTTCAACATTATGGGGCCAATATATATAGAAATAATGGCTTATTAAAATAAAAGAGCTTACCTACTCAGGGAAGTCCCGAAGACGCGCCGCGCGACGAGCCGTGTCATGCGGCAAACTACTCGTTACTGACGTGTTTAATTTTATTACTTGTAGTCTGATTTTAAATAATAGATTAATGAGCATATTTTATTTCAGGTAATAAACTCATATTAAATCTAAATGCTTAGGTATTTAGATGTATTTAATCTAACTCCACACATTGGTTTGACTCCGAGAATAAAACCGAAATAAAGGTTTGTTCTTGATTTAACCTAATATAGAATAGTAGTAGGCTACTATCAGGTGACTTTCTTGCACTCCACCAGCCCAAGCCGATAACGTCACCTGATGTTAGCAAATATTTACCACTTCCCTAAAGTTAACTACTCTATAAAGCTCCAGTATCGAAGAAGTAAGTAAAATAAAACCTTAAGGGACATATGTATATTCTCTCTACAAAACCTCTTTTGAGTGTTAATCAATCAACAAGATACCTTAATAATATTCCTTTCAAAAGAAACACCGATAAGTAGGCTTTCAGAAAAACGGATGCCTATCGCCACCCCTTCACTCGAGTAGACTTAGTTTTGCACGTACATACTCGTACCGAAATGCTGAAATCTCTTCAAGCAGGCCTCAGTTTTGCGGGTAGACAACGTTGTTATTACCCTTCGGGCGTGCAGCAGCGTCCTGTGACGCGGGTCGAGGCGAGACAAGTGTTAACATTGAACGTGCTCCCGTTACGGCCGTATCGATTTTCGTATATGGGGCAATGTTTGTGTCCGCTACGAGCCATGTGCGTGAGCCGAGGGCGGGTGCGGGGGTGAAACATATCGGGGGGCGCGGGGGCGCCTAATTAACCACCGCCGGTCAACGACACCGACAGATTCTCGTCTCGAGAATCCGCGACACCAAAATAGAAACCTGTAATTCTGCGAAGCGATCTGTTGCTCGGTTAATCGCGAGAAAATCCCGAGGTGTTTTTATTGAAAATGTTTCTAATAGAGTCGTCAGTCTCGTCCGATTAGCATATCGTTAGGAATGCGGCTCACGCGATTTCGTGTTAACACAAATTATTGTAACTGATAACGCGTCACCGCTTCGCAAAAACACTCGTTGAAGAGAAAACAGTGTTCGCCTCGATCAGTAGCCACGCCTTGCGTGTTAGACCTGTGGCCAAATTTGGCTCGTTTCGTTTTCATCTGCATATTTTATGTAATTAATATTTCTATTTCTTTCCTTGCGTACAAGTCTAGGTAAAAACATGTAAAATGTCGTGTATTGAATGTATTGGCCACTCGAGAACTCATAATAAGCGACAATGTAGCGACACAACGACAATAAATGGTTTGTCGACGACGCTGCCCCTGATTTACATTCCTGCCGCGCATCAGCGAGCGGGGGAAGGGCGCCCTCGTTCTTTCTTTTCTCAAATTGGATTTAAACATTGTGAATTACCTTTCTTTGATTCGCGGGTTAGCCAAATGGGGACGATTTATGGAGTAGCGAGCAGGTCGGGTCCCGCGGGACCAGCGCGTTGCTCGCTGGCCGGCACTATTTCACGCGCGCGATTTACTGAGGGGGGCACCTGACCCCACTTTAAATAGAAACTATCCGCTCGTTTATTTCCCTAAGTCTAATGCGATGCCTACTAAGATAAGCTGAGGTCCGCCTTACATCAACAAAACACTGCCATGGAGCGTTGTGTTGTGCTTCTGTATTTTCTGCGCGACAGCGGTTACCAATCGGCTCCGCTTTAGTTTTTGTTGTGGATACCTCCGTCACACTTCAAGTGGCCCTCCCAAGACGCCTAATTCCCTTTCGTCAAGGTTATTTTTACAGATTTAAAGCTCGACAATATTCCCACAAAACTTGTATAGAGTACCTACTAATATGATTCCGTTTAAAGTAACTACTTAAACCAACTTAGCTGAAATGTGTTCTGACATAAATTCACATACCTAATTAATAAAAATGACAAAATTTTGCACAACTATCAAGTGGCTGGTTGCAATTTTGCAGACTAGTTGTCTATACTACATAATTCCATTTCGATGTAGAAAGCTTAGGTAAATAATGACCCCAAAAGTTCGCCAATACGTCGCCGACCAAACCGTCCCTTGGGTGACGTGACCCTTTAATTTTTCATCCGTTCGAGGGCAGACGGTGCATATCTTTGAGTTGGTGCGGCTGCTTAGTCGGTAGGTACTTGCGACACGCGATACACAACATGTTGCAAGGAAACACAACACAGGTTACACTTGTAACAATAGCACATTGTGCAACGAGGGGGGTAAGCGAGATTTTGTAAACGAGGTCTATTATTCACGACAGCCGCAGGCTGGGGTGAATTAAAGACTCGAGTTTACTATATTCTACACACAATGTTTTTCATCTTTCATCACACTAAGAACTAAATTTTATGCGAAATAATGATTAACCTTTTGGACGCCAATGACCGATATATATCCGCAGTGCGGATTCCGCACCGTAGGTTCAACGCCAAAGACCGATTAATCGGTCACAGACCACAGAGCAACATCGACCTACGTGCATATACATAAAGTTCAACTTCAGTTTTGACACTTCAATGATGTGGTGTCTGAGTAACAGCTTTTGTGTTTGGCCCGGCGAAAAGGTTAAATACGGTGACATTTCAAACTTTCGTCCGCCATATTTTAGGCATCGAAGGCACAGATTGAAAATTGTGTAAAAATATTTTAAACGGCTATTCAATTACATATTTTTAAACAGAAATGAAATGAAAGTATTAAACTATAAACGTCAGTTAAAAGTAAAACTCCCTTATACCTTGACTTGAAACAAAGTATTTTACTTACATTACAACCTACTTGGTTCGTATGAATTAAAGTCTATTTTTTAATTCGGTAGACTAAAATTACATTTCTTAGTATGAAATGACATTTTATGTTCATACTATGAATAAAAAAATAGATTTTAGTGACATAATTAAAAAAAAAACTAAAGCTATAACTCCCTAGGGACTCCCTAGGTTTTATTTTCTACAAACCATATTCCATCCCGAGGGAACAATATAGGGCTTTACCCTTCAGTACACCTGCATGAAACAAGATCTTTTTCGAGCAAGCCTGATGAAAATAAATAAATTAAGTAACAAGTAGGTATTTATGAAATAGCACGTTGCTATATTTACCTATTCAGAATAGGCAGACATGTTCTTGATCAGTAATTTTTACTCGAATTTTGGGCAAGATACGAGTAAGTCTAGATGCAGTTAAACATCTTGTACATTATGAAATGGACTAGGTACTCTTGCAATGAATCTATGTAGTAGAGAAATATTGTACAGATTTTTAATTACACCGGTATGTATAAATAATTTGAATCATACTGCGCACTCATAAACATGTTTATTAAAGTAAATTAATGAATATTATATGGTCACTCATTTGTTGAATTACCTTATGCTCATTACCTTCTGTCTCACTGCGCACACTGCCCGGCGCAAGCGCCACGTTTGTCCCTAATGACCATGACCATGGTGTAGGATAATTTATGGTCACCTTTGGATTATTCTATTAACTTTGAATACAGAATGGTCCGCCCCCGCATTTGACGATATGTGGCGATCGTTGAATTTGGCAAGCAACGGTCATCGGCAACGGCGCAGCTGCTGGACCACGCGTTGAGAGGTCATTGTGTCCGCACACTCCGCTTATTGCACCTTCACTAAATAGATGAAATCTATCACATTCGCACATTCAATGTTGGATTGTCAAAGTTTTTACATTAATATTGTGCCAATTGACACTTAATAGCGCTGAGTGTTTTTTTTACTGTCCCGTACCTAATGGTTTGGTTAAAAGCATGGTTAAAACAGGCATAGCGATAAAGTAGTTAGTAGATAAAGATGATTTTGCCTATTCTCGTTAGGTATCTCTGCCAGGTAATTTTCCAAGTTATTTTCATACAACGCGAGCTGAACATCATAGTCACACTGAACAACTTTCCTATGGGATCAATCCCATAAAGCTAGTGGTGGTTGCTTCGAAATCACATAATAAATGCTTTTCTGTACTATTTACAAGGTGTTTTTTATCAACGATTTCTTTTTTTTGATTCGATAGCTATTGTATCCTAGTTCTCTAATAGTCATATTTTGTTGCAGTGTCGGCGCGCGGTGACGTTACCAGCTACTTCAACACACAAATGGTGCTCGACCTTAACGGTAAGCGTATAGATTATATATTAGCACTTTCGCGGCCCATTTAGATGTCGCGAGCATTATCTAATTATGTTTTTGTGACTGCTCGCAGTCGGTGCTAGTTCCTGGGGTCAAGTCGATGCCGCTAGCTTTAGTGACACTTAGGTTTTAAAATAACTTGACTGATAATATACTTGTACTTATGTGTCAAATATTACCTTATCCTAATTGTACCTAAGTAACTTCTTTGTGTTTTTGTATGAATAATAATGAGTTTACTGCTGCTAATCTATAAGTAACAAGAGATAAAATATTCATGAATCATGGTAAAAGCACATATCTATAGTTGAATAAAGATTCAAGGGGTAACGAACCAGGAACAAGTGATAGTTTACTTGATTGACCCAGACATCGAATAAATTGTGTTCATCGTTATTGTAGCCAAGGTCTGACGTGCCAAGAAACAAACAAAAAATTATGACTACGAAATGTTCAAGACGCGATGAATCATACTTATACTGTGGATTGCCGCTATGTAGGCATACCTAATCAACTTGCACATTAAGTTAAGAAACACTAGACTCCGAAAAGATGTAAAAAAACCTGTCAATGGAACTCCTGTCTTTGTTCAAAGCGACCCATAAATGAAATGTTGATACTTATTATTTAACTGACTTTGAATGTACAAATATTTTTATTGGCCACTGTAGATACACGTACATACATTAGAAGCAATCGAAGAAAGCAATACCTATTGCTGTTACTGTTCCGGACGCTAATCCGCCTTCACGGAGACAACACGGCACATTTAAATTAATACCATTTCACAGTCAAAGCCATGGTCTAATAAAACATGGTCTTCTCTTCCCAGAGTGTCACTTGCCTACGTCACAATAACATTGCCACTTTATTTCAACATAACATGTTACATGGGTACATTATATCTATGGTTAATAAGTTAATTTATTTCTTTATAATTTAATAATTTTCATTTATATGTATTTTATCTTAAATTTTACAATAACACGTCATTTTTAATTATTCGTTAGCAATATCTTCCGATTCACGAAAGAAATTTCAGACGTTCGGGTAATTCTGTTTACACTACTGGCAACACAGGATAGCGCTGTCACATTTGACAATCCGCCATTTTGTCCCTGACCGACCGTCCTTGTCGAACGCGTGTTAATTGTTATTTCCTTCTCGCTCAGTGTCAGCAGTCGCAGTGTTTTCCAAACTTTTCACGTCGTAAGCTTCGTAATTAATGTTTTGTTACGAAAATGGTTGGCTGCTCTATTCGGAACTGTAAGAGTAGGAGTGAAAAGTGCAGTATATATTTATTTTATTTTACTATGTTTCTACATGAATAACTTAAAATTAATGCCGTTAAAATAATTTTCACCGTTGGTTAAAATTCTCCCACATTTTAAAGTTTGAGAACCTGTAAACAGCATGATGACGTAGGCAAGTGACAGTTAGGTCATTCGCGAATCTCGGAAGAGAGTACCAGGCGGAGTATATTATTATACCATGGTCAAAGCTTTTTGTACCGGCACATTTCTAATTTTCGTCAGGCGCGTTTTTATACGCGTTAATTACGCGCTGAATAGGCGGTGCGGCGCGGCGCAGTGCAACGCGGCTGCGCGTGCGTCACGCCGCGCTTTGTGCGCGACTCTTATTCAAATGCTGCGACAAAAAACTAGCCGCGATCGGTCACATCGCTGTAATGCCCTAATAACCATGTAACTCGACTTTTACTCTATTTTGACGACATCAAATCAACGCTTGCAATGCTAATGAGATTCCATGAGGTTGAATCGCCTATGTATGCCACTGGATTTTTTAATGATGACGGCTTTATTAGTAAAAACATATAAGTTAACTACACTTACTAAAAAAGGTCTAGGTAGGTAAAGGTAAGCACGTGCACACGTGTTGCCATTCAAGACAATATAATTACATGATCAAACGAACTTACCTTAAGTGAAGTTCGATCATGATTATACGAAGCTCCTTGTCCGAGTCGGATTTACAAGTAGTAACGCTGTCGTACAGCGCCTTAGTCACTATTTCAAAGCTAAAAAAAAAAAAAAACAAAACACCGTCGTTTTGACAGGTCTGAGGTACGTCATTTAGTTTAAAGCTATTCACGAACAACCCTTCTATGTGGGAATAAAGCCGCTAGGCTTATGGGGGGGTACGGGACTGCCGACTCGGACAAGGAGCTTCGTATAATCATGATCGAACTTCACTTAAGGTAAGTTCGTTTGATCATGTAATTATACTCCCTCCTTGTCCGAGTCGGATTTACAAGTAGATGTTTAAAGTTGGGTTGTGAATGAATAAACGGTATTAAATCGAGTAACATAAACATTTATTTTACTTAACGTACAATTAGTACAACAATATTAAACTTAAGAAAACATTAACTTCTTCATATTATTAATCAGTCTGCTTCTATTATCTTACTATTATAACTTATTAGTAAATAACATGGCACACCAGTATTTCTAATACTACACTAAAATACTTAATTAGAACGCCTACGATGAGGCGGTGTTCAAAACTGCATGACTAAAAGACGCTATAGAACCCGTGGTTGGTCTATTATAGTGTCTTGCGAAAGTTTCTGAACTTCCAGACCATCCTGCAGTTTTTTGTATTTGATCAACGGATATGCCGGATCTAAGGGCGGCAGAAGTCGAAGCATGTCTTGTAGAGTGCGCTGTAAATATGTTCACGTCAATACCGGCTTCGTGTAAAGTATTTTTTATCCAACGACTTAGGCTTTGTGTAGACGCCGGATGGTGCGGTCTTTTAAAGGTAAGTATAAGTTGATCGTAAGTATTCCTAATAGCCTTTGTTACATCAATATAAGTCCTTAGAGTTCTAACAGGGCAAATTTCTAAATTATTCTCATATGCTTTTAACTGTAACAATGGTTGTGTGCCACCTCTTCTAGTAGTTTTTATTATGTCCGGTATGAAAATATTGACTGAATTACTAGAGAACTTTATATTATCTAACAAGATTAATGATAAGGTTTGTACCCTATGTCCTGTAGTTAAAGCTAAAAGTGTAACTAATTTTTTTGTAAGTTGTTCTAAAGAAATATCTGCTGTAGGTAAACTAGTTAGATAGTTTAACACAATTTCAGGGTCCCAAGTTATATTATATTTGGGCTTAGTAGGTTTTGATCGAAATACACCTCTCATAAATCTCTTTATCCTATCATCTATTCCAATTCTGGGTCCCATAATTAGGGATAAGGCCGATCTGGTTGAATTTAAGGTTCCATAAGACGCTCCTGTATCAAAACATTCACTCAAAAATTTAAGGGTGTATGGGATGGATGCATTATAAGTGTCTAGGTTATATTTAGTACAGTAAGACCACCAAAGTTTTAGTGGTGAATCATATTGTCTAATTGTATTAGCTGACAATGAGTTTAACATTATTTGGAGTGCTGACGTGGGGGCACCGCGTCTCACGTACGCTTCCCTGATAGCAAGCCTGCAGCCAGGGTAAGCTGTTGATGCAGAGGATGAACTTGTCTGTAAGGAGACGATAATAGATTTCGGTTAGGGTTAAACATCAAGAGGTTGCCAACCACAAGGGTTGTAATAAGTGGGAACCATGGTTGGGATGGCCAATATGGGAACACAAGAATACCAGTAGCTTTATCCGTCTGAATTTTATGAACACATTTTAATACAAGTGAAAAAGGTGGAAAGGCGTAGAAGAAGTATTGACTCCAATTAAGGGTAAAAGCGTCTACTGCGAATGCCTCTGGGTCACATTTCCATGATATAAACTTTTTACACTTAGCGTTGATTCTAGAGGCGAAGAGATCAATATCTGGTTTACCTAATCTGTTTACGATTTTGGAATATGCTGTATCTGAAAGTTCCCATTCTATATTAATTCTTCTAGATTCTCTATCTGCTTCAAAATTATCTTTGGTATTGATGTAAGATGTATAGACCCAGATATTTCTCTCTTCACAGTATTGCCATATTTCTCTGGTTATTCTGTTAAGATGTGGAAATTGAATCCCTCCAAATTTGTTAATATAAGCTACAGCTGTAGTATTGTCAATTCTTAACAGTATTTCACAATTGGTTTTATTTTTTGTAAAACATTTAAGACCTAACAACGCTGCTTTTAACTCCAAAAAATTTATATGTTTTTCTTTTTCCAATTGTGACCAGGAGCCTGACGCTTTATTGCCTTGGCACACTGCACCCCAGCCCGTAAGGGAGGCGTCTGTATGTATCTCTAGACTAAAAATGTGCTGTTTAATTAAGTTACAGTTATTAATATTTCTGCACCACCAATTGAGTTCTGGGGTTATAGTTCTAGGAATTGCCATTACTGCATCATAATCTTCATTGTTTTTGAGTAACGCCAGATATTTTTCCCTTTCCAATAACTTGGTGTAAACCCAGCCATACGGTATAGCCGGAGCAATAGAGCTAAGTGACCCCAATAGTTGAGAAAAATCTCTTATACTGCAATGGCTTCTTTTTTGAAAGTCATATATTTTTCCTAATATCGAACACTGCTTTTGTTCAGGCACTGCGATTGACATATTTGACGAATTTAATTGAAAACCTAAGTACTTACACACTTTGTGTGGTGATAGTACGCTCTTTTCAAAGTTAATCACAAATCCTAAATCTTGTAGTAATTTACAAGTTAGAGAAACATTGTTTTTACAAATTGTCTCTGATTCACCAAAAACTAGAATGTCATCTAAATAACAGGTTAATATTACATTATTTTGTCTGAGGTAAGTACTTAAGGGTCTCAATAACTTGGTGAACACATATGGGGCGCTACAGAGACCATAAGGCAATGCATTAAATTGGTACAATTGTCCGTTAAATTGAAATCTCAAATATTTCTTGAATTTTTCTGAGATAGGTACAGAAAAATAAGCCTCTCGTAGATCTAAGTTTGACATGTAACAATCCTTGGTCATTAATTTACATGCTGTTCTTATGTCTTCTAATTTGAAATGCTCTGTAGTTATGTATTGATTTAAGTGTTTTAAGTTTAAAATAAATCTGTATGAACCATTACTTTTGGGAACTAAAAATATTGGAGATGTAAATTGATCCTCACTATAAGAACATACTGAAATTGCACCCAGGCCTTTAAGTTTATCTATTTCTTTATTTATTAAGAAAATTTCTTTTTTAGACCAAACTTGTTGGGCTGACTGGAATGGCGGTGGTGTGTGGCTAAACGGAATTTCATAACCCTGGACCCAATCTAGTATTACTTGGTCTTCAGTGAGTTCATGCCAATTATTTAAAAAATGTTTCAGCCTACCCGCATGTACCTGTTGGTCTAACGGCGATGGGTGTGACGAGACCGGTGACCCCTCTTTTGATCCCGCTGGTGTTGATGGTACTTCCGTGTTGGATGTGGACGATGCCCGCCACGTGCCCGCTGGTGGAATTGTTGTGGCGGGCCCCGCCAGTTTCCCTGCTTTTTGCTTGTAGGCTGTTGTTTAGAGGGTTTTGTATTTGTAGCACTATGCTGTGGTGTAGAATCGGCAGCCTTTATTTGGGATCCAGTTTTTTTAATAGCTTGTGCAGCCTTAATGTTCTCTGCACAATTAATTCCAAAAAGGAATTTATCTGGTTTAGAGTCACGAACAGCATCTTTGATGGTTTGGTCTGCTCCTGCGAGGGCAAAAAACTTCCTTGATGAAGAATCTTGATAGTAAATTTCGGCACATAATTTTGCTGCATCGTTAACCTGCTCTATAATGAGCTTAGAATTTATATCGCCCTTCAGAACGCTTGTAAGCGTTTTGCCTAAGGCACACATTACTTTTCCAGTCAAATTCTGCCGATGTACAATTCTCATATCTCTTTTGACTGTTATCTGTGAGAGAGATGCCAAAATTTCTGGATTAACCTTGGGGGCCTCTGCACTGTCAAAGTTTGATGGTGTTGGATATTTTTTGAAAATGGCTTCTTGTGCATCTTTTCCCAGTCCATTACTCATTAATTTAATCCAACGATTTGCCAGTTCTGGTCGGATTTCATCTCCCCGAACCTCTTTCTCTGCGCCCTCACTGCCGAGGGCAAGAAGAAATTCCTCTGGTAACTGGTTGTCCTCTATTAACACATTGTCCTCTGGCAACTCATTGTCCTCCTCTGAAAATTCATAGTACACCATTAAACTTGTGAATAAGGTCTATCCGCTGAGTGATAGCGCATAATTAATATTTTTGAGTTATGGGTCTATCCGTGTAATGATAACACTTCATGATGTAATTAATATACTTGTGTTAGTCTATCCGCTAAGTGATAGCGCTAATATATAGAAAACTAATATAAACAATCTTTTGCAAGGTCTACCCACATGTGGTAGCGCTAACTTGCAGTGTAAGCTGGCTGTCTGGCATTTAGTAGCTTACGTAAGTCACACCTTAACCCAAACGTTCAAAGTATAATGAGGAAATTTACATTTGCGTACCTGCAACAATTTCTTTTTCGGCGACATGTGGTTGTTTCTCGACGTCATCTTTCATAGAGAGCTCCTCCAATTTCTTCTTATAACGCTTCATTTTGCGTTTTAAATAATCTTCTTCACTTTCTTCGTTCCTTCGTTTCGGCATTTTGAATAATAATACAAACGCAATGGAGATTTTCACGAGAAAGAAAAAACCGACGCCTTAGTTTAAACTTCGAACAGATTAAACACGGATGTCAATAAAAAAGTCGTAAGATTGGCGCGCGCAGTGAAAAATAAATAAATAACACTACCAACATAACGGAAATACTGGAGAGAAGATTAAACGTCAGTAACGTCAAGAGGTTAGTTCCTGACCGATGATTTTTCATGTCTTATCTGTGCCCAAACACAAACGAAACAAGGGATTTGCTATTTCATATAAATGAACTTGAATACAACCAAAAACACGTAAAATTATTTACCGCAGAGTACACTCCTGGTGGAAACATAGTTATAAGCTTTTCTTACATACCTCTATTGTCTCCTAGTCGTCTTAACCAACGAAACAAACCTTATTGAAACTTTCATTCCAATCTTGAATATTACTTTAACGAAAACATGAATATGAAAAACAACACCAAAATATCACAAGATGGGTCATATTTATCGAAATCACAGAACATAGTACACAAATATTTGATAAATCGCGAGTTTTACGAAAAAACACAGTGACTCGGCGCATGCACTGAGAACGCAATGACGTACCTCAGACCTGTCAAAACGACGGTGTTTTGTTTTTTTTTTTTTTTAGCTTTGAAATAGTGACTAAGGCGCTGTACGACAGCGTTACTACTTGTAAATCCGACTCGGACAAGGAGGGAGTATAATAATACATCACGGACAGTCCCTTCACTACACCCTCACACTCAACCACTCTATTTACCTTATGTTTTAATTTGTACAGTACCCCTTTCACACATGACACACATACAATGCCCGTCGATATCTCATTCAGCAGCACACATCTGTCGATTAACACAAAACATCCAGACAATCTGCAGTACCAAGTTGACCGTAGAGGGAATATATAGGTAGGTACATGTAAATAGTAATACATATTATATCATGTTATGGTGGACATGTCTTGCGCACGGGCGCGTTGCGATGGGACCCGTCCCGGCGTTGCATCGTAACAACAGCAATAAAAGGATTAAATTTTACGCGACGTACCCTAAACGAAACTGTACATTTTGGTAAACAATGAAATATATAGATTAGATATATTATATATATGTAGTACCTATTTATGTAGAAATTTTACTTGGCTCAAAAGTTACGTTTTTTTTCTGTTTATTTCTCACTGCACCCACCTTGACGCTTTTCTGTTTGGCCCTATGGTTGACTGATAGAGAATGCCTATAGCGGCATTAAGCGTCCGCCTGTTGTACTCTTTTTTTATGTGCAATAAAGTTTAAAATAAATGAATAAAGATAGACGAAGCGCAGTCAAGAGGCGATTGGACGAGCACGGAGCTGCGGTCAACAAATTGCGTAAAAGAGATTGTTCACAATAAAATCAGTAATTTAATAAGAAAATTACGTTTAGATATTCGGTTGATTGGTCGGAATTAGTGACGGGTTGATAATTTAGCTTTCTACGGCACAAAGAGATCCATCTATCGATACCGTTTCAGTCAAATAGAACTGTTTCCAATTTCAGATAGGTATCTCGTTAATCGCGGCGAGTCGTCGCGTCGCCTAATATCTGATCATTTAACATTCTGACGCTCGTGCGCCGTAAGATCCGACCCGGACCGCGGGTCCTTATCTTCGCATCGACGTCTAATTCTATAGTAGAGCGTAAACAAGCTGATCCTTTTCTATTATGTATTTATAAAGCTCTGAAGTATAATTTGATAACTGCTTCAAAGCTCTCGACAAAAAGTTCTTCAAAGACAAAACGAAGCAAAATTTGAAATTAGATAAACAACGGTCAAGGTTAACCTTTTTTTTATAAAACAGCTCTTATGAATATTAATAGAGATAAGTTTTAAAGCCAGAAGAAAGAAACTTGTAAGTCATCGGGCGATTAGATCTCCGCCATGAGCGATGTCCACCGGTGCACGCGCTGTGGTCTGTAACGAATGGTCTGGAGAGTCTCTTTGTCCCAAACTGTACAATTAAGTCAAAATTTTTATGCAACTTTCCGCGTGTTATCTTCATCAATTACTTATACGTATAATAACTTAAAAGCAAGAGAAAAACCTTCACTGAACTACAAAGTATAGCGTATTGGCGCGAAACTTGACGGTACTAAATCATTACCCAATTTAACAATTAGTCGGTGCAATAACATATTACATTATTGTCGAGAAGGGTAATGTAGCGATTTGCAGGCTTGATTTCTTATTCTCTTCGGTCAACCTTGGGAGTACGTTTATTTGAATATGCTATTACAGCTAATTCATGCATAGAGCTTTTTTCAAAAATGGTACAAAAATAAAAAACGAGAAAGATTTTTTTTTTGAAATTTTTGTCTGACCATAAACTATGCATTTCGCCACAGCCTAAGTTTTTAAACTTTTAATCAACCTTTGCCAGCCGCTTTAAAAAAAAATAAAGTTGCTACAACGAGAATCCGCGAAGTGTCTACACGTACTACACTAAGAGCATGCATGCACATAATTATGTAGGTAGTTAAATATCTGCGTATAGGCATTAATAAGAACGTTACCAATGTTACCATGACTACATGTTAAAGCTGTAAGTCCTAGTAAAAAAAAATAACAGTTTACTTTGTTCAGTGTCGCCTCGTTTCGAAGCCTAGTTTGAAAGACTAAAAACGTCTTAAAAATATCTGTAACATAATTATAACAATTGCAGGAAAAATAAAACATCACGATCATACCACAAGGAACAAAAACCGGCCAAGTGCGAGTCGGACTCGCGCAATGAGGGTTCCACACCATCAACAAAAAATAGAGCAAAACAACCAAAAAAATAAGCAAAAAACGGTCACCCATCCAAGTACTTAACTTCGGTCAAAACTCACGTTTGTTGTATGGGAGCCCCACTTAAATCTTTCTTTTATTCTGTTTTTAGTATTTGTTGTTATAGCGGCAACAGAAATACATCATCTGTGAAAATTTCAACTGTCTAGCTATCACGGTTCGTGAGATACAGCCTGGTGACAGACGGACGGACGGACGGACAGCGGAGTCTTAGTAATAGGGTTCCGTTTTTACCCTTTGGGTACGGAACCCTAAAAACGATGATTAAGTATATTTACGGCGAGGCGAGGGCGTACATTGAATCTTGAACTCAGAAAAGGAGAACGCGCAAAGAGAATCCCGAGCGTTGCGAGGAAATCTACAGAGAATTCTGGCTGTAGAGATGGATTTAAGTGGATTTAACGCCCAGAATGAACATATTTTTTCTATCATGTGACACATACTTGGTGATCATACCTCTATCATAATATTCATAATCGATTACCACCGCCCCTATCATACGATACTAAAAACTCGAGGTAGCTTTTTTCCATACCGAACCAAATATTCAAATAAAATAACAAAGATTTGCAAATTTTGCGATGCTTCTAATTTTAATTGGACTTAATTGTCCTTTTATTTAGTAGGTATGTACGCAAACTACGCAAAGAAGGTAGTGCATGCACGCGGGAAAGTAGCGCGGATCCCAGAGTTCGAGCGTCAACGTGCGCACACACACACACACACACACACCTCGTGTGTGGCTTTATTGTTCAAGTGTTTACACTGACCATTCGGAACAACTACTCACTCCGCAACTCCGCCTGTAAAATATGAATTTGATAGTAATATGAAAATCTTAAATTGATTACATACATGTATGATTTTCTGATGAAAACAAATGTAAATACACAATATTACAATTCAGATTATACATACAAAAAAGTCCCTCGAATTGTCGATTGAGTTCCTCAACTCTATGTATACTTCTCTAGTAGGGTGATCTCATCTAATTGGGTGATAAAATTGAAATTTGAATAAAAGTCCATGTTATTATCAATCAATGTCTTTACTTTTAATAGGAACTGCAGACAGTCTTACTATTGGCATATTCAGACATTTAAATCTTAATTATAACAAATAATACTGTGCATAATCTTCTTTTTTTTATGCAGCCTGAACTTCGCTAATTTGGTGACAATAACCTTAAGTCGGTGATACGTACTACTCTAATTAGACTATAACCAAATTACACAAGTTTTTATTTTTTTTATCACATAATTAGGGATAACGAAATTTTATTATAATATATTTAGAAAACAATATTAATTATAAGGTATTAAAATAAATTGCTTGTTTAGATAAAACGTCTTGAGAATACAATCCACTACAAGAACGACACCTCCAGTCATTTTCAGTCTTTTCCTTCATTTTCTGCTTTTTTTTTTGTTTTTTCTGCATTCGATTCACCTTTATTTGAACTTTTCCTTCCTTTTTTTGGATCTAATGTTCTGAGAATAAAAAAATTACAATAATAAGTAAAAAAAATAACTCATGTAATTTGGTGATACAGACCCCCAAAATAATATGCTAACGTTACTTATGTATCGCCAATTTATTAATTATAGACTTTTCAATAATTAAATAATTAAAATACCGCATTGTAACTACATTTCACTCATTTATTTATTTCACACTTAACTTATGTACCTTGTTTTATTTGGTGATACCGTTGCGGCGTCAAACGTTTGAAAATGATAAATTTTTGACCGGCTTTCACAACATACTGTGAAAAAACTATGCAAGTTGTATTAAAAATAATAATTGGATATACCAAAAATAATATCCTTTTACTACTCTGTGCACTTTTTGTACAAATTAAGGCACTTTTAGTATTTAAAAACGAATTATAAACGGAGAACCAGTTTGTACAAGTCCGCGCGGCGCCGAAATGAGGTCTAGCGCGAGAAATTTGCAAATATTAACTATCTCGCTCTCTCAATTTGACCCACAAGAATGCAAACGGAATTCTACCTTAATACTTTGCCGTAAAGTCACATTTAAAAGGCCCTAAATCACTAGCTTTACTGGGTGTCATGCTTCAAAACTTGTATCACCGAATTAGGCGTGTCACCAAATAATGCGAGTTTACCCTACCTATACACCTTGTAGTCTAGTATGCGCTAATTCCTAGAGACACTCATCTCAGCGCATTTGCATGCGGCCTCCCCCGCGCCCGCCGCCCCCCGCCGCTACCTGCTCACGCGCATCTGCCATTTTTTTGCCTCACCTCGATCTCTCGATCGCCGAACAATCACTCGCTTGCATATTTCTTTCTATTTCCATTAGTTTTTGTCGCCGACTGCGTCTGCGTCCGACGTGAATAAGATTTTTTACTTTTTTCCAAATTTATTACTAAACGTGCGACGGATCACAATGACGCCATGCTAATGATAATGTTGATGTGCGCATTGTGCGGCCAGCGGACGCGCAGAGCGAAGGGCCTTGTTGGACATAATCGCTGGAGACAGGAGCTCCGCCCGCAGATTACAGTACTACTCTCGCCCTATATCTTTCCTATAATTGCAATGAAAGCTGCACTTTCGAGCAATCGATAGATTTAGTTTTAACAACACATTATTAATGCTTTCTAAATTTACCCTATTTGGTGCGCCGTCGTCGTGACGCGTCGTACGACAAAAACTCGTTGCACCATAATGCGCGCTTTATACTAATAGCATCAGCGACGTGACCCATTGATCCACCTTAACGGACAACAATAACCAAATTTAAATTCGTTTTTTACGTTGGCTATCGATCTTATTTCAATTTACACCGAGATGTGGGAGTTCCAGGTTTAAGGGCCCACAAACAAAACATTAACAGTATGCACGCTCCACGTATCTACGGCACACGCGCACGTGTAATCCCTCTAGTATTGATATGCTCAACATAACTGAATTCATAATTTCGAATTTAGATCGTTCTGATGGAATAAATAGGTTGTAATTAGGGTAATTGTTATACTCTTTATAGACTTCATTAATATCCAGAATATTTTTATAATGCAGAAGGTATCCACGCGGCTTTTTGCGGTCGATTAAGATCTTGGGTTAATTAGTAATTACATATGCGTGGGGTGCGTGTTTCATCTCCTGAACGATAGCTGACATTTGTTCTAATTGTGGACGGCTGGGGTATCCGCATCTGCTCAGATATTGGGACTAGGAAACATTACTGGTGTCTTTATGATTGAATACCTTCAAAGGATTTATAAAGAAATCACAAAAAGCCTTATTTATTGAAGTCTGCAAGAGAGATGACAATCACTTACATTTTCTTGACACTACTAATTACTTTCTATGTTTGGCAACTCACAACAATGCTGACCTTTCATAATGGAGGCAATAAGCGTATCTCGCCATGCGTGTTGCAGTATGCGAGCGGCGCGTCATGCGTGATTACGATCGCTGCACGCTGCGCGGCTACCGCCGTGAGGGCGCGGGCGCAGGTAGCTCTACCAGCTACCTGACCGAAAAAAATCGCACTGACCTCCATCAACCACACGTTGGCCAAATTTTTGTTCGAAGCTTTAATACTCGCAGTAACGTCCTATTTTACATAAGTACTGGAACATTCCTGAGACGAATACTTCTATGTATAAACAAAACATACATAGATATGTAATTGGATATTCTGTTTAGGCACTACTATTTATTTTGTCGACCATATTTCTATACGACTACTTTTACTAGTATTTTTACTTTAACTCTATGGGTAGAGTGACATGTGTCATCTCCATATGATTTATAACCTAAAACGCAAAATCTCGCAAAATTGTATTATTATTTTTTTATTAAATTTTAATTTGCCTAATGCATGATAGCTCAGATTTCCGCTAAAAAGTAAATCTAGAAAATGGCCGCACAAATCAACAAGTAGGTATACTTAGGAAATGTATGTAAGTGTTGTTCACATCGCTCTGTGTGGGGCCTGTTGAAGAGCACCATTTCCATAAAAATGCGTTTAGCGCATGCAAAGTACGTGGCAGGGAAATGCAGACTCACTAGCTTGTCGGCCTGGCGTTACTCATTGCATTTAAGTAGTCGTCCTTTTTACAGGCTTTTATTTAACTTGTCCTGTTAGTACCTATGTATGAATGTTATGTAATTTGCTAGTGTGGGTTTAGACCCACTTGGAAGCTAATTTTGTCCCATTTCCCGATTGCTGATTGAGCCGAAATTTTGCATAGGCACATATGTAATATTATGATGACATAGACCTGATCTGATGATGGAGACCGGAGGTGGCCATTGGAAACTCTGTGATAAAACAACGCAAACGAATTGTGTTTGAGGTTGTTAGAATTGTCTCGATGAGTATTATAGTTGGCTGTGGAAAGAAAAGTACAGTCAGCGATAAAATCTTGTAGATATGTACAAAAAATGATTTATTGTCAAAAACTTATTTACAAATTAATAATAGCCTCCTTAAGTAACTACTATCGTCATGTTTCCTCATGGATTGTAGTACCTACCTATAGATATGTACTTTTCTTTTTTCAAATAACCGTCAAACGGACATACGCAACGACATCGTCTATTCTAATATGTATCTGAAAAAAACCTAACGATTTGTGAACTATTCTCATTTCTGCGACACGCAGCTATTGTGTCCTTTTTAGCGGCATTCATTTCCATAACGTGCGTTTTATTCAAAACCACGTAATTTACGGTCTTTCGTGGCATTCGTTGCTTGATACAGCTCTGAGGGCCTACCGCGAACCACGTTCGATGTGTTGCCTCCCTGTCACACTTACGTACGAATTTACAAGTGCGACAGAGAGACAACACGTCGAACGTGGTTCGCGGTAGGCCCTCTGTGCAGAATTTGTCCTGCGCGTGCACAAAAAATATCGGGCGAAAATACTCGTAGTGCCGAATTGTGCGTATATGCAAATCCTTTGTTACTGATAAGTTTAAGCTAAATCCATCTCTTTGCCACTGTGGTTAAGGAATATAATTCATTGATTAGCATCGTACAACGGTGCGCAAAACATTCCTTCTCGATAGATTACCGCATGCGTTTATATGATTTCTTATGGTTCTAAGAAAGGTACGATGAACGAGCGAGCGGAGAGAACGATTTATTGCACACTATCCGGAACGTATTCTTTAAAATGTCCAAGTCCGTTTGTTAGAAACAAATATAGTACTTCTAGGTGATAGCATTTTATTTTGCAGCTGCATGTTTAACATGGCTAATGGCATTAAAATATAAACAATGTAACGGATTGACGAATGCCACGCATGGCGGCGCCCGGAGTATCAATTGCAATTAACAGCGATAACATCGACTTGCTATGACTATGGGCTTTGACTCGACAGCTGGATGATTCCGTCGTCATCGCAGTGAGGATTGGCTTCCATGGAATAAATACACCGTGAACCTCCACGAAGCTCGGTCAAACTGTTGTGACAATTACATACATATTTATCAACCAGCAGAAATGCCGGGGCAGCGGCGGACGCCCGAGAGCGAGCTAAGGCCTATAAATACAGTATATTGTTACCCATTTATCGAAATATTTTTGATTTAGTTTATTACAAAACAACGGATTTTAAAGACACGTAGTTTCAGGTAGATAGCCCCGACATAAATTTGTACATTGATTAGTGTTAAGTGCGATTTCAAACATTTGCTACATGCATTTTTTAGCAAAAATAAACTCTCACTTAAGACGAAAGTGGACGACCGCACAAAATTCATCTACCTATCTTCTTTGGATATTAAAATTATCGAAAATCATAGCTATGGTTCATATATGTACATAAAAATTACCTGATGTATAAATATTTTCTATAATGACAATATCCATAGAGGATAATGGGGATTATGTTTGTATGGAGAAGCGGTCGTCCCCTTTCCTCTTTACACTAATCAATGTGTTAATCTGGCCCTAAAAGCAAGTGATAAACAATAGGCAGTGTTGGTAGTTCTAGTTAATGATTAGTTAGTAGAATACAACTTTGTAGTGCTGGCTTATAAGCTAACTATAAAACCACTAGACCAACCCACTGTTTTAATATGAATAAAAAATAATGAAAGTGAAGAATATGAATAAACATCGAAGAAAGTCAAGGAAAAAAACTTCTGCGAACGAACCCAATCAACAACTTGACGTGCCTATTGAAAAAACCCTTCCCCTCCTGACCTTAGAATGGATACTAAAAATAGCCCTCAGTATAGAAGCTCTAACCCGTTAGTCAGCGTCGGGGTGCCAGCCGCTAATTACCGCAGTTAGCGGCCGAGGAGCGGGGGCTGTGCGGGCGCGGGGCTAAAGGTCCCGCGACCCTACACTCCAGTTACCGTGGTCCCGTTACTCGCCATTCACTGACATTTCGTTTTTGCGTTAATCGGGGGTGAATAATGCAGGCTAGACCTAGGGCATGGGGTCGAGTGGGGGTAGCGGCGCGGGCGCAGTGTGCCCGCGACCCTTGATGACGACTGATGGCCTCAGGTGAGATCTATCTTATTTATTGTTATTTCTTAAATTTTTCTTGATACGGAGAGGTACGGATGTTGGATCTTGGACTTGTGTCTGTCCGCAGCTCGCTGGGGCCACAAGTCTCTAACCAAATGTCATACTTAAAAAGGTATACAGCCGTTATGGTATTTAAGATTTCTGCACTAACTCTATGATTGCAGTTGACTTCGATTAGTAAATTCACGCAGTTTGATCATCGTCTGTGACATATAGGTATCTATATTGCGCGCTCTTGGTGTGGATTCTGATGCCAATTTCGGTTTCAGAACTCGTAAGGCTCCGAAGGCTCGCGTGAGGTAGTCCCGTAGAATTTACCGACGCCTACCCCCACTCCACCCTTCGCTGAATTTTTACGAGCGTATTCACGGTAACTCGGTAATTAAGTTTTAATTTTTTATTGCTTTCACCGAACACTATAATACCGAGGTCCTCCACGGTTCAGGGTACGTTTTACGGTTATTAATTGATGCGGCACTGCGGCGGGACAGGCGCGCATTTACAAGAATGCTTATTGTTTTTTTAACTTTTTAACGAATTAGGGATGCCCGCTAGAGGCAATTCGAGTCGGAGAAAGCACGCCGCAAAAAACTCGCGACAAAAGAAGAAACAGCTTTCTAATTTATTGACGGAGATTAACAAAACAAGGAAACAATTGGAATGCGAAAATTGCACAACCCCAGTTTTACGACGGACAATGCGTATCGTAAAAGACAGTCGGATGCGCGAGGGTTTTCCGTCGAGCCCGGGTTTTACAACGGACATAACGAGCGGACCGACACCGCTAGCGGGCCGGGCAGCGTCGCCTACAGCTAGCTGTCCCGGCATAACGGGACTAAGCTGCAAGTGTATAATTACCACATAAATGATTTTTAATGTCAATGCGATTGTAAGAACCATTAAAAACCTTTAATGATGACCAGTTTGGTATTGTTTTTTGCATCAGAATAAAACTTCTTGTGAATAAAATTATGCCTCGGGCTTAGCGAGATATAGCGTGTTCGGTCGATGTGATAGCATATACGATGTGTTGGATGCAGCGCAGGCCGTGATTGGATGGAGTCGTCTAGACACCGGACCCTCCCCGCTCCTCCCCAGTCGGGTCAAAGCTCTTACTTAAAAATATCAGCAATTTAAATAGCTGACGGTCACTCTCTGAACTTTGATCTGATCATACATAGTACGTAACTCTTAATTTATCGCAACAAGGCGAAAATATTCATAAGCATCATGATCATAATATTTTTATTCAAAATAGATTCTTACAGAACACTTTTTGAAAGTCAAAAATTGCCGTAAATGGTGCACAGATATACCAACAGCTTTATCTCCTCCTCTTGACTTTATAATCATTAATTGCCACTGTAAACCATCTACCCAGTTATTAAAATTCAGTAAATTATGAAATTGTATTATTCAATACATATGAAACGATCGCAGTCAAAAGCCGATGACTGAGTTGTCCAAAGTTGTGACTAAATTTATCGAATGTTCAATTGCTTTTCTTGTACCTTTTGGTAACCTCTTGTCCTTACACCACACTTGGAAAACTCATTTGGTTGCGCTAAAAATGGTAGCAATTAAACAAATCGCTTTTTGTCATCCTTAAATCAACGTGCTGCATTATCACAGCAACTCGACCGTAAAATGGTTGTTTTTGTGAATATAATAAGTGTCGCTATACATACCTACGGGTTTTAAAATAAATTATGTTTCTTTTCCCTTTATAAAAGGGTTGTCGTCTTCGCGCCACTTGCCAAGATGTTGAGTGTTGCTTAATCTCCGTAGATACTCCTATATCGGAACACATTAAATTTGTCGCGGCGAGCTCGCGTGTTGTGCCGCGACATGTGCGAGACCTTTCACTTCACTTGGGGAGAGTTTAGGGTTGCTAATATTCCGACATTTCTGGTTTTCGTACGGCTGCATATATAAAAAAAATATAGGTCAACCTATTCCGGTTTTAGGGTCTGTTATCATTGAACGGAATTATTTGATTCGCATGAGATCCGTGTGTTATCTAATCACTTAGTGGTTTTTTTTCACATATGCAAATAACGATCACTATTGAACGACACCAATTTATATTTTGTGTCATACCTACTTATAAATCCATTTACTCACACTAAGTAGCTGTCACTAGAAACAAGTGGTAACCCTGGAGGCCGAGCTGACCTTTCCCGGTCCCGTTAGAGGCACCTGCAGCACGTTACGGTCCCGCTATCGCCCTCTCCCTGCGCCCCCGCCCTAACTGTCGCCGCCGATACATATACATTATCACCTTTAACACTTTCGCTATCCGAAACTACAGAACCCCGGTCGCTGCCCGGTGCGATGTATGCTCTTCTATAGATGGTAAACTCGCTCTGAATGCTAGATGTTCCATACGCCTACCTATACAGTTTGCCTGCTCAATGCTTAGGTAATATACGCTGAAACATGTGCGTCCCTCGTAAAGTATGTAATTAATTGTCTCAGGGTCAGAGTCGTTAGTTAGTAAGACATAGTTTAGTGTTATTCCTATTTCTTTTCAGTGCACATACATACTTAATAGCCTGTATAGTTCTTGTTTTACTATTATTTATTATCGGCCCAGCTTTTTAGCGCATCTTTTCACAATTATTATGATTTATGACTTACTTTGTCTTATGAGGAAAACAATTCAATCGACTAACAGTGAGTTATACCTATTATACATAATTTGAATGGAACGAGTAACGGGTGCAGTAACGAGCTGCGCTGCGGTGCGCTGATTGCTCTCGTTCTGTTTTGGTGTTCATCACTGAGGCCTGTAGTTTGGGCGCCGCGCGCAGCCGCTGAGGTGTTCTAATGATATCACGCGCATGGTAATGCGTTGCTTATGGTTAGAGATGGGTAACTACCCGGGTAAATACCCGAGAGCGGGTATTTACCCGGTATATACCCGATATTTACCTACCCGCGGGTAAATACGCGGGTATTTTCGTTTTTCTTCTAAATTTGATGTGTTTAATGGTATGTGAGTATAAATAAGATTAATTTAAGTAACTTTTTATAATGTTACATAAAATGTATGCTCAAACTAATTACGAAAAGGTTGCTATGAGGTGAAGTTCGATTTTAACATATAATTCAAATTATGAATAACGTGTAAAATCATTCCCTGGCTTCCGGAAATGTTTTATAACGCTTTTAATATACATTAGAAAGATGAAAATAAAAACTACTTATGAATGATAAGAAAAAAAAATTGTGCAGTGTCACAACTTGGGAAGCTCATAAGTCAAATACAGTTAGTTTTAGGACAAAAATGTATATAACCTTTTTTGTAGGAAATTCTGTGTACTTTAGTTTGTACATACAACACTTTTCAATATTAATGACAGATTCCAAGAAATATGAAAAAGTTCACTTTTACCCCCCCTCCCCCCAACCATACCCCCCGCCGACTGAAGTTCGAATGTGTATTATCAACGTATAAGTATGATAATTTACTAAAATCTAAAAAAAATACTCTTATGACGGTCTTTTTTTAATATTTATCATAAGTGTACTAAAAAATCCTTAGTTACAACTGCAGGTTTCACTAAACCTTTTCATTTTAAATTAAACCAT
Source organism: Cydia amplana (assembly GCF_948474715.1). Classification (NCBI taxonomy): domain Eukaryota; kingdom Metazoa; phylum Arthropoda; class Insecta; order Lepidoptera; family Tortricidae; genus Cydia; species Cydia amplana. The sequence continues at coordinate 13,352,451 of NC_086069.1, read as the reverse complement.
TAACTCGGTTTATATCTCCACTTTAACACAACTCGACATGTGCAATAAGAAATGAATCTACCCGTCCATTTGGGTAGATACGGGTAAATACCGGGTAGATGGGTATTTACCGGGTATTTACCTGGGTGGGTAAATTGGGTAAATACCCACGACCCATCTCTACTTATGGTACAGCCGCTGCCTACACTGATTGTTGACGAGTTATTAAACAAAATGGCCGGTCTGATTTAAAACATTTTTTTGGCTGATAAGTAGATATGTACTTATCAGAAAGAGATCTTTAACAGAGTTATGAACTCATAAAATATCGTGCGTGTCTCGGCATATGTCTAAATAGAATGACATTCAAACTACCATCAACATAATCTGGGTATGGTTAAATTACACCTATCAGTTTTATGATTCACATATTGGAATGATGACATTCGAACACGTACGCATCGTATGACTTCTGACGGCGAGCGTCCGCGCCATTACGCGGGGCGGCACGGGAACCGCTGCTGCCTCCTACATATTCCCGCGCAGAGTAGCAAAACTCAAACCTATGGCTAGTGCATATGGTCCAAATTACACTGCACGTAAATGTAATCTCTGCGAAGGTGTTACCGCATACGATAGAAATCAATTGGCGGCATATTGCTCGGCTTGGATATTAGAATACATTCAAATGCAGCGCGCACGCGCACACCCGCTCGCGCAGCCGCTGACGGCTCCCACGCGCCGTGCGAACCGCGCAGCGGCAGGCATGCGCGATCGCGCCTTGTCAATTTAAATTCATATTCCATCACGATGATCTGATTGGCGTGCGACCGCCCCGACCGCTACGAATTTCAATCGATTTTTGCGTTTCAGCCGGCGAGCCTTTAAAGGTTTTCGAAGCCTAATCCTTTAAGCAGCTTTCGGGACTTTGCATATTTTGCGCGTCAACGAGCTAACGGTTCCGTTGTCGCGGATTAGCGCGCGGGCGACTGACATGGGGAGATGTATACATGCGCGACGCGCGCGCACCTGCCGAGGGTCAAGGCCGCAGCGCAGCACAAGTGGGGCGTGATTCCATTAACTTTATGTGACATGTTACGAGTAAATATGCTATGCCTATTACCTATAGGTATAGTAATAATATCAAGATACATAGAACGTAAATATGTAATATCGGCGAGGCAGAAGAGCATCTCCGGTCATTATTTTCCAGGCCATGCCAGGCTGCGATCGAAAGTAATTTGGATTCTTCTTAAGGGTGCCAGTGAACTGTGAAACAATAAGATGCCAATGGACGAGTGCATTATTCCATTTGCTATTCGCGAGGGGCGCTGAGTGTGGGTCAGCGTTGCGCCGGGGGCGCTGTTGACACTGCAAACATCTTCTTCACATGTATCTAAATTAGATACTGTTATTTGCCTGAGAAGCCTTTATGTTTCTCTTTTATTTTCTGTATTAAGAAATCGATGAAGATAAAGATGTAATGCAGAAATTTATATGTCAATAAAATTTAAAAAAAATATATCTATTGCTTGTTTTCAAAACGTCGGTGAACCTTATTTTGTTTGCAACATCATTTAACAAATTAACTATCGGTTAACAGTGTATACGCTATAGTATGCAGCTGCAAAAGTACACGGCCACTTATGAATTCCATTCAAGAAGTGTTTAAGCGGTAGTAATCCAATGTTATAGGTAGTACCTATGCAATGTAATATACCTACGTAAGTACTTAACATCCAGATCTATCTAACCTATGTAGTTTTGGGTTCGACAGAGTACTCTTAATGACTTGTTAATGACTACCTATGCTATGCCAAAAAATTACGACAGCCGTGTACCCTTAACAAAAAGTTTTTTTTATTAAGACTTGTTATCCCATGGGACGGTCAACATTCGGGCGGAACTTATGTATGTAATGCAAAGCGATATTAGACCCACGAGGACTTCCGGAGTAGCGGGACATTCGTCATCCCTCCCCGCTGTCGTTTCCTCACACCCGCGAACCCCCCGGCGTCTCCCGCGTCATGTTGTTTTAAATCCATCCGTCTTGTCTCGAGAGCCCCTCTGCCCTAAACGTTGCAAGCAAACTTAAGTATACCGTCCCAGTAAAACTAGAACATGAGCAGCTTTTACCTTCTGTATTATCAGCGTTTTTCCAACGGTACCGATTCCAACGGCAAATAAAAGCTTGCACAAATGGACACCGGCCGTTTTCTCTCCAAAAGAGATTTATGGAAACACGTGAATATAAGATGTTATAGCTATTTGAAAATGCTTAAGCAATAGACAATTGAGAAATGGTGTGTCGCCGGGTAAACAATAAATCACTAATGGTTTTATACAGTTTACATAATTGAGTATTTCCTTTGATGACTACCACTGATTTCATCTACATGTGCGGTGACTGGGTAATTGTTGCAATCGCCTCTAATTGCGACCTTCCCGCCACCCCGCCCCCCGGGTCTCTGTATGCTAATCTGCTAATGGGGCGCGCGTGCCTTGCGCCTCATGCCACCTGTGATCCGTCGACACCAACTCACACCGAACCAAGAGCGATAATCTATGCACACATTCTCACATTCTGACACCGCTGACAATATAAAATATTTCCGAGCATGTATAACGTGAATATTATATTACAGGTGGCACACGCATAGATCGCATTGCATTTGTAACTGCCTGCGCAATATCGATTATCTAAATGCCAGTCGGGATGCGTGCCGACCGCGAGCCACCGGGCTTATAGCACTATGTCCGTTCCGCTACTACGAGATAAATACAAATTACTTTTATTCCCTTATATCGAGCGTGCATAAATTATAAATACGAACTAGTGCTTAGTTTCATATAAGTACAATATATATACACACTGCAGTGTCGCACGGCTTTTCTTTAGATAAGATCTAAAGAAAAGTGGATACACTGCTGTGTCTCTTTTTAGGGTTCCGTAGCCAAATGGCAAAAAACGGAACCCTTATAGATTCGTCATGTCTGTCTGTCTGTCTGTCCGTCTGTCCGTCCGTATGTCACAGTCACTTTTCTCCGAAACTATAAGAACTATACTGTTGAAACTTGGTAAGTAGATGTATTCTGTGAACCGCATTAAGATTTTCACACAAAAATAGAAAAAAAAACAATAAATTTTTGGGGTTCCCCATACTTAGAACTGAAACTCAATTTTTTTTTTCATCAAACCCATACGTGTGGGATATCTATGGATAGGTCTTCAAAAATGATATTGAGGTTTCTAATATCATTTTTTTCTAAACTGAATAGTTTGCGCGAGAGACACTTCCAAAGTGGTAAAATGTGTGTGTCCCTCCCTGTAACTTCTAAAATAACAGAATGATAAAACTAAAAAAAAATATATGATGTACATTACCATGTAAACTTCCACCGAAAATTGGTTTGAACGAGATCTAGTAAGTAGTTTTTTTTAATACGTCATAAATCGCCTAAATACGGAACCCTTCATGGGCGAGTCCGACTCGCACTTGGCCGCTTTTTTTATTTACAATAACATGTACAATGTAGATACTCGTACAGATTCAGGAGCTGTTTGTACATGTGAGGTGTCACAATGCGCGAGGTGGTAAGAGCGCCGGCGGCGCAGCCCCGCGGCCGCGGGTCGATCAGACAGACGGCTGACAGTTTTAGCACCGTATTAGCATAATCGCATGCATAATGAGCCCGCAGTTACACGCCGCACGTTTTTATATCTTTACAAGCAAAAAATATGATTTAAGCAACAAACCAACTCATTTTAATAAGGTAAATTAGTCTAGACGCGAATCTTTTTTCCTTAAGAACTGTTGCGGGATCTATGGATCATTTAGTAGGATGATTATACGATACAAAATTTTGTTTAAATCTCAGCAGTAAAGTCAATTGGATATTCGTAATAAAGCGGTTATACATACGCGCGGTTATACCGTGCGGTCACATACGCGCATATACAAAGATATATAGGTACCGTACGCAGCACAAACACCTCGTTTAAGCTGGAAACAAATTATCGGACGCGGCTGACGCGCGCGACATAAAAGTGTGCACAGTCAGGAACATCCAGCGCGCCAGATTTCTGTCGGATGTTACGTCCACGGCTTACCTCCGATAGTTTGCACAGTTCAGTGTATATTCATTATCTAGATACCTATAAGTCGCGGCTAGTGATGGGTAGGACATCAATTTAAAATGAGTTTGTATGAGTACCTCATTTTCTAAAATGAGGTGTTACAATGTCTTACTTCAAATGAGGTGAGGTACTAGCATATTTTCAGCGTCAACTATTCCATTCATTCCAACAGCGACAATTTTTTTAAGATGTATGAAAGCTTGCAGCGCTTACGCTTGTTGTCTCTCGTGTTTAATTGTTAACGTATTTTCGGTGGTGACGCGAAGCGATATTGAAGTACGTCGCGTGTCGGTCTCACTCCCTCTTTGGGTATTTCTAATTCATTGTTTCATTTTGAAAGGATTTTTGAGGGGTTCATGTCACAGAGAGGCGGTGAGTGGACCTTTTGTCGTTGCAATAAGGTTTGTAGTTCGGCAGTTGACAGTGTGGATCATTACTCGTTTCTTCATTTGAGACATTTGAGTTTTGAGTGTCGGCGAGCAGGCGAGCACCTAGCGCCTCGAGCGATCCAGGGACTCTGTTGCGAGTTGTGAGGAGTGTATGAGTTTTGAGGGTCGCGAGACTCGCGAGTGAATTTGAACGGATAAGAGTTTTTTGAAAGTTGAAGTGTGTGAATGATTTGTGTGGCAAGAGGTGTTTGTGATGCGCGCGAGTAAATGAGTAAAATGAATAGAGGAGTGAAGTAAGACATTTTTGCGGTACGAAGTACTGCGACAAATTAACAAAATGAGTGGTACAAATGAGGTGCCTCACGAGTGAGCGACTCAACACTAGTCGCGGCAGTGAGCCGCGTCCGTCAGCCGCGTCCGATAATTTGTTTCCAGCTTTACAGTGCACAACTTCATGTGTAAAAAAACCTACCAGCTTTCTTTGGTGTATTTGTTTGAGTTTAATTCTATTAAACGTACGAGTATATATAATTATGTTTATTATTATCACCTCAATTTATTTGTAACCTAACTAACAGTATCTAGATAATGCCGAGTAAGTATTGCACCATTTATGTTAAATATACGTATTTAATATGTACCTAAGTAGGTCTTTGTTTTAATATGCACTGTTTTTTATGATGATTTAGGGTTAAAAATCGCAAGTAAAATATTGTCAAGTATTTTACAGTATACATTTACATATGGTGCTACTTTTCCTAACTAGTGCGGGAAATAGCACTTTCCGTGCGTATTTCGAAAGTTTAAAGTGCCGTATGTACTGTAAAACGTTGTACGATACACGTGCGAATAGGTAATTCGCAACTCGTGTTGATTTAAAACACTCCCTACGGTCGTGTTTTAATTTATCGCCACTCGGTTCGAATTTCCTCTTTTCCGCACTTGTATCGTAAATAACTATTGTATTTCAAATGCTATTCTATTACATACTCAAATCTTTCATTGTACCAAGTACCAACGAGTACCAAGCTAATTAAGCTAATTAAAATGCAAAAATCTTATAATGCAAAATTACTAGGTACCTATTATAAAATAAGAATGAAATGTCACCTACTTCCACATTGCAAAAAAAATGTCTATATCAAAAGCTTTAATTAATATACGTGCACATAAGGCAACTTAGTTCACTTTGGTGTATAACTTGTTAGCCTTAACCTTAACCAGCTATTTGTTAACCTTAGGGTGATGACTGAACCTTCACTCTTTATATTTGAGATAGGCAAATATGTAAGTAATAACCCCGATGAGTTTCCTATAAGCAGGACCTACTCAGCGAAAAGAAAACCTGCGCTGTCGGTACCCATGCATAGACTTCAGAAATCAGGGATGTATTTAAGGGTAATAGGTGCCAAAATTTATAATAAACTACCTGAGGCAGCCATCGCACGGCTGCATAATGACAAAAGGATCATCGTCACCTATTAAAAATAATTCTAATTGAACATAACGCTAGCGCTAATTGCAGTTTGAGCATTACACATATTTACGAGTACGGTACGAGTAAAGCATTATGTGCGATTGCCAAGTCATTATATGTATTACAAATTAAAGATATCTTATTGATACGGTTTTAACACCCCCTGGCACTGATTAAAATAACCGACTTGGTTTCACATTACATCTCAAAACTTTTTTTGTAGTAGAAGCGTTGCGAGACTTGCACCTTTTTACATGTAATGTTTTTGATGGGATCTCATCTCTTTTTGTAGACAGTCCTTCTTTTCGGGTACTCATACCCATACTATGTATACACATATCATAACTAAACATATCTTCATTTATACTCACATCGTACATCGTAGTGTACCTTTACCTACTATTTGTAGGAACTGCAACAGTAACTTTGTAATATCATATATTTATATGGGATTACAAACTTACTTATGCAGTTCTTAGATCTTTAAAACGTGACTGATATTGCAATATTTTTAGGTTTTCCCTTTATGTGGCCATTAAACCCTAACTCTGTACCAAATTTCAGCTCTCTGAGTTTATGGGAAGTACTAAGTTCTATTCTGATGATCATGAGTGAGTGAATGTCATAAATTCGAAACTTTGCTTTCGCTTAACTTCGGAACTAAATGACCTACAGACTTGAAATTTTGGATTTTAAGTATGTGATTATAGCTTACTGGATGACGAAAATTTCTGCGTTCTGGTCTTATCCAGAGGTTCTCAAATAGGGGCCTGAAAATGCGGCGAAATGGTTCCAGTAAAGGATGGTACGGCAGTTTGCTTCGCGCTCGACTTGGCGGGGGCACTGCCGTGCCCCCAGATTCTATTCTATGTATATGTACATGTGTAGTTGTAGAGGTAATAAGTTGGAATCCGCGCATGATAATGAGTGATTATGACGCGCTTAAATCATAATAATTAGGAGTAGCGATCCGGCGGCGCGGTACGTAAGTCGTGAACACAGCGGTTAGGGCTGAGAACAACAAAAATGGCCCTCCAAAATATCTCCTTCCGGTGATAAAACCACATCCAATTAGCAAATAGACTAAATCAATTCGATGGGCAAGTTCTAGTCTTCTAAGTGTTAGTAGTGTTTTCATTTTTACATAAAATAATTTGTCAACCGCAACACTATTGTCACAATATAATGAGATTAAATATTGTCTATAAATATGCTGTTTTGTCGTGAGAACAATAGAATTTAATGGAATGGATGTAAATTTTTGTCCAAAATATGGCTGTTATAATCTAATTTATGGCCATGCGTCCTTCATATGAAATCGTATCGTTTACATTCTCGTTTATTTGGAAAGGCTGTGTTACCTACAAAAAATCAAACTCAACCTCAACATTCATTCGTTTTGCCTACTGATAAATCCTACTTATTTTGCGCAAACCGCTTGAACCTACGCAATACGCAGTTGTCGTATTGTTGTTTTGTTTTACCTTCTGACCAAACTGTAGGTCCAACCTCATAAAAAATGTAACGTATACATAAATATGCCTAATGACTGATACAATCTATGACAAAACAATATATGTACTAGTAAGCCAATAATCGCTACCCACATTTTGATAACAAACAACACCATTACAGGTGAAACAAAATAAAAGCTTGTAACTAAAAAGTGAACTCACCCAAAGCAATGAAACGCGTTCCGCTCTACTCACATTAAACTTATTTTTAGAATATGCTAATGTTAACTAATAAGAAATAATACTACGAGTATTTAATTACACGGCCGAGTCGCCTTACCCGACACACTGCGATTTAACAGTTCTTCACGATGTACATATGTAATTGATAAAGTATGTATAGGTATACATTCAGCTTGCTCTGTAGTTGGATTTGATTAAATTTCTGCAGCTGTAACTTCTGTGGGAACACTTCAGTAACTGTTGGTGTATACTGATAGCGAAGGTGGTTTTTCCTTGGCGCAGCTAAATTTAGGCCAGGCAACGAATACTCAAAAATAGAGGGAAATGCTTGTAACACAATTTTCGGTTCATTCAACTCACCCTGAAACTAGAGTATGTAGTGTATTCCGTGGCGTAGTGTCACTCGGTGCCACGACAGCGTCACGCACCAGCGCCGAACCGCGGCCACTTCATTTATGGCTATCACTTACTAACCAATTGCCTGCACCTCTAATGCACTTATAATGAGAAGCCGTGACAAAAACGACCTTATAGTGCAGTGTATACGACTCGGCGGTTATTTGTACGGAGTAATGAGACGTGTTGCCGGTGACACGTTCCCAGATACCCTAGTACAATAATATAAATCGAATACTTGCTTACAAAGTAAGTAAATATAGCATCATGTTATTCTTTATCTCTAGATAGTTTGAGAAGCAATGCAAACAGCAAGATTATTTAACTGACAATTGGTGGACCTTACATCTTTGCGATAAGATTTACAATTACGTTACGGTCCAGAAATGTAACTTTTTACAGCTTACAGATAACAGTTTCAGAACAAGAAATTAAATTCAGAATCCGGCTCCATTATCGGCTGTAAGTTTTTTAATTTGATATGTATTGCCGTGTATATATAATATATTTAGAGAATTTAAGTTGTTAGTGCATCCGTTTAAACAGTTGCAATGGAACAGGTTATTTATTTAAGTGTTGGCTCCTGCGAATCCTGCACGTAGTTTAGATGTTTAGGTTAGACAAATAGATATTTTATAACAAAATGGTAGTTTATCAAAAGGAACTTCCGTTTGATACGAAATTCCAGCAGTATTTGAATGGAGCTTGTGAATGTTGATCATTTTGTTTCCATCTTCGCCATTTCGTGTCGTATAAAATGCACCCACTTAGGTCGCCTTTGTTTTTAAAACATTCATTTCCAAGTCCATCGCAAGCAGCCCCCATTTGGCATTCATGAACGCATTTAGCATTTATATTGACCGAGCACTCGGCCGGCGAGTGTTGACTATCGAAATCAAACACCGGCATTATCGGTGCATTACGGCGGCAATATCCGTCCCTGGAGCCCCGTGGGGCCTGGCCCGGGGCGGGGGCCCGTTTGCGTTACATTTACATGTTTGTGAAGTCCGGCGCCCGTGGCCCGCGTGTTGGTTTATCTCCGCGCGCCAGCCGACCCTTGCCCATGCAGCCAGAAAAATTGCTATCGATATTCCGTTGCCGACCACGCACGCTCCACCAGACATCGCGTAAAGAGCCCTAACTGCCGTGCGCAGGATGCCCGGCAGACAACTCGAACTCATTTCGGAGTTTATCTACGGATCTAGTTTAAAATTCAATTCGCGATGAAGCTTAAACTGCCGATACATGTCTGGAATTGGCTCTCGATCCCGCGCATTCCGGCGGCGAACGTTTATTCCGCTTATCTGAATTTTAAATTCGCTCCCTGTCTCCCCACCAGCCCACCACACCCCCGGCGTCCCAATCACCGCGGCAGCAACGCACGGCTGCGGCGTTTTCCGAGCGAGTGACCGACGCCCTCACTGGTCGCTCATGCTAGGCCGCACTTTGTCTACTCCATGCTCTGTCTGTACCAGTGCTCATGCTAGGATGCACTCGACTCGCTCGACCAAGCTAAACATGCCCAAGCTTCTGCATCACTAAAGTAGCGATCTCCCGGAGTTCTTATTTGCAGTTTGCAAACCTTGCTGTACAAGTGTACAGTGTAATTTATTTCCAAACGATGCCACATCTACCTAAACCCAAGCAGTCGGTCACTCGCTATCTCTTACTGAACAATTAGGTAAGTTAACTCGTTGATTTCACATTTTACTTATTGTAGCTAATGTTAATACATCTTTTATAAAATATTTTCACACAATTTCGATAATGTCGATGACAACATTGCCAAGAATTCGTGTGTACTTAGTGTAATAGAGTGTTTTAAAAGTCGACGTCGGTAGCGCTGGTCACGAGATTTAATACCGGCGTGGGAACACCGGGAGCCGCCCGGTAGCTTACAGCGCGCTTATTACGTTAACCCATATTTTCGATTCCGGGACAATTTGTAGCGATGGCCGCCGGCGCCGGGCGCCCTTTGATCCTGCCCGCGGCTCCTGTCGGAATATTAGCATAAGGTGACGCAGCACGGGCTTGACGGGCTTCTGAGATGACCAGCTAATGCGAGTCTTAATAAATTTATCGGTTGAAGAAACGTATTAACCCAAATTTATGAATAAAATATAAGGCAAACGTGTAGTGGCGATGCAAACGTGTAGTGGAGGTTGCGGGTTCAAATTCCAACCCCAGCTCGTACTACTAAGTTTTTCGAAACTTATGTATGAAATATCTTCGGTGAAGGAAAACGTGAGGAAACCGGACTAATCCGAATAAGGCCTAGTTTCCCCTCTGGGTTGGAAGGTCAGATAGTCGCTTTCGTAAAAACTAGTGACCACGCCAATCCCTGGGATTAGTTGCCAAGCGGACCCCAGGCTCCCATGAGCCGGGACAACGCGAGGAAGATGATGATGTAGTGACGATGCCAACATCTTGGTGGCCCCCATTGGAAAAAACAAAGAATAAGTCTATGAGAACATGTGTTAGACACAAGGTGCTTAATATAGGTACTAGGGACTCATATTTCATGTACCTACATGTGGCCACCAAGTTAATAAGATCACAATGACATGCCTACATAGAACAGGTATCGCTGGTGACTTCACAATATGGATTGGCGTGACATCGCGCATACGAAAAGTAATTTGGTGAACGCAAATGAAGCGCGTGGGAGCGGATGCTACGTGACACGCACGTCTCTCCTCACAGAAGCAAATGTAATCTTACTTAATATATGCCTTTAATTCACTCTCACTTCCCATGCCAACTTAAATGTTACATCATTTAATATTTCGTTTAACTTTTTTGTTACCTTTGGTACTTTTGGTAGTTATATCTATTGGATGCATGCCTACATACATTGATAATTTATTTTATTATGCTATTTTGAATGTGTGTCTGTTTTTATCTCGCATTTATGGTGGCATTTGTTGCTTTCACAAGTCGCATCTAGTTATAGATCTTGTCGGTGCAGCCGGGCGGAACATGCAAAACGAGCGTGCCCTCGCATGATTACTTTGTAAATTAATTTAGGTGTCGGTTCTCAAGGCGCTGCTATCGGAACAATAACTCGAAATCCGGAGCTGGCGTGCGGGCAGCGCGGGTAATTGAATGGTTGCGTGCGCGCCGCCCCGTCCCGCGCCTCGCGATTCGCCCCACGCGGCGACAGCTTGAGCAATGGCGCAAATTTGCATGCACGTCCCGCGGCTGCGCTGGCGAAGACCAAGCAACCCGCCGCGGCTCCCCGCCGGGATCGGCCCCTAATGGACCGTCTACCAGCTATAACATCTACAGGCTTACTGCACTAATTATTAACCAAGGTAATTGAATTTTATGACATTTCGGACTGTGTAACCCTATTTGTATACGATGCGGAAGCTCGTGGCACGCACTACGCTCATTTGTGAAGACTCTATTATGTAGGTATCAATTCATAATTTGTATCAGTATGCTAGCCACTCGTCGACGGTTCGCCCAAACAGTGTATCAATTATACAGTTCCGGACACCTGCGTCACTTTTAGGGTTGTCACAGTGGGTATACAAAGCTTATTTTTGGAAATGTAATATAATTAATTAAATGGGAATGTAATATGGCCAGCGTGAGGACTAGCCCAAGCCCTCTCACGCATGAGAGGAGGCTTGTGCCCAGCAGTGGGACGTAGGTATAAAGGCTGAATTATTAATATAAATAAATATTTATGACAATACTTATGAATTATACGTAAATTTATTCTAGACTTTATGTTGGTGGTTGCCCTGCGTGAGTAACTTTGCAATAGTTACGTTGACATTTAAAAACTAATTCGATTATCCATTAATGCTACCGTGTTCTCATATAACACGACACGTCTTTTTAGGGTTCCGTAGCCAAATGGCAAAAAACGGAACCCTTATAGATTCGTCATGTCTGTCTGTCTGTCTGTCCGTCTGTCCGTCTGTCTGTCCGTCCGTATGTCACAGCCACTTTTCTCCGAAACTATAAGAACTATACTGTTGAAACTTGGTAAGTAGATGTATTCTGTGAACCGCATTAAGATTTTCACACAAAAATAGAAAAAAAACAATAAATTTTTGGGGTTCCCCATACTTCGAACTGAAACTCAAAAATTTTTTTTTCATCAAACCCATACGTGTGGGGTATCTATGGATAGGTCTTCAAAAATGATATTGAGGTTTCTAATATCATTTTTTTCTAAACTGAATAGTTTGCGCGAGAGACACTTCCAAAGTGGTAAAATGTGTGTCCCCCCCCCCTGTAACTTCTAAAATAAGAGAATGATAAAACTAAAAAAAATATATGATGTAGATTACCATGTAAACTTCCACCAAAAATTGGTTTGAGCGAGATCTAGTAAGTAGTTTTTTTTTTATACGTCATAAATCGCCTAAATACGGAACCCTTCATGGGCGAGTCCGACTCGCACTTGGCCGCTTTTATTTAGGGTTCCGTACCCATAGGGTAAAAACGGGACCCTATTACTAAGACTCCGCTGTCCGTCCGTCCGTCCGTCCGTCTGTCACCAGGCTGTATCTCACGAACCGTGATAGCTAGACAGTCGAAATTTTCACAGATGATGTATTTCTGTTGCCGCTATAATAACAAATACTAAAAACAGAATAAAATAAAGATTTAAGTGGGGCTCCCATACAACAAACATGATTTTTGACCGAAGTTAAGCAACGTCGGGCGGGGTCAGTACTTGGATGGGTGACCGTTTTTTTGCTTGTTTTGCTCTATTTTTTGTTGATGGTGCGGAACCCTCCGTGCGCGAGTCCGACTCGCACTTGGCCGGTTTTTAGACTCAGGACATTAATCTGTTTTATTTCTAAATCCATCCACCCATCAAGAGTTCAATTAAACAACCGTATAGAGTCTAAGAGAATGACATCGTTTTCATAATTTATTTATTGTTTTTTAATATTTGTTTTTCCCGTACCTACACGGTGCATGACCTGTAGGTAGGGAGATGGTACTCGTAGCAGGAAGGCGGAGGCACGGAGCTGAAACCAACACATAAAGGTCCTTTTGACAATTTATTTATTGAAGGAACAACAGTCGAATATCAAGGAATACATGCAGAGGCAGCACCCGCAAGGGAGTATTTCCATTAAGAACGTGTTCTCTTTCTTCCGATTTAGTTTCTAGGTTTCACACCCATACATCAAAATTGGTCTAAACACTCGTCGATATGAATCATTCAGGAAAACTCGATGGTACTCTTTGGACTAGAACATACTTAAATAACTTTCTCTGGAATGTCGTGGCTCACGAAATTACTTCCACAGATTCAGGATAAATAATCACAAATAACATAAACGTCACTTTTGACACTGACAGATCATATCCACAACAAATACAGATCAAATTTATAACCTATTATGAATTTCAGAATACGCATCCTGGACCGCAGCATATTTTTAGGGTTCCGTAGCCAAATGGCAAAAAACGGAACCCTTATAGATTCGTCATGTCTGTCTGTCTGTCCGTCTGTCCGTCTGTCTGTCCGTCCGTATGTCACAGCCACTTTTCTCCGAAACTATAAGAACTATACTGTTGAAACTTGGTAAGTAGATGTATTCTGTGAACCGCATTAAGATTTTCACACAAAAATAGAAAAAAAACAATAAATTTTTGGGGTTCTCCATACTTCGAACTGAAACTCAAAAAATGTTTTTTCATCAAACCCATACGTGTGGAGTATCTATGGATAGGTCTTCAAAAATGATATTGAAGTTTCTAATATCATTTTTTTCTAAACTGAATAGTTTGCGCGAGAGACACTTCCAAAGTGGTAAAATGTGTGTCCCCCCCCCCTGTAACTTCTAAAATAAGAGAATGATAAAACTAAAAAAAATATATGATGTACATTACCATGTAAACTTCCACCGAAAATTGGTTTGAACGAGATCTAGTAAGTAGTTTTTTTTTAATACGTCATAAATCGCCTAAATACGGAACCCTTCATGGGCGAGTCCGACTCGCACTTGGCCGCTTTTTTTTTACAATGTTACAACACTAAACGCTATATCGTTCATATTTCGTTAAATATTATTCGTAGTTTCTGAGAAATCGTATGAGTATGCTAGCCACTCGTAAAATTCGTATGATTTATCAACAAAAAGAAGAGGAAATATTTCTTTTTTACAATACGTTATATCTAATTCGAAGTACATGCTTGTAAGAAACCAAAAGTGTGCATTAAGTATATTTGGGTTCTTACAAGTATGTACTTCGAATTAGAAAAAAAATCTCGAATTGAAATCTCGATTGAAAAATCTCGAATCTTCGAATTGTATGTGAAACGCTGGCTGAAGTGATCTGTTTGCCATTACTTAAGAACAGCTTAATCTATACCATTGCACCCTACAGAATTCCGGTAAACGTTTACTCCAAATAAGTAGTATATAGTAACATTCATTTTTAATTAACAGCATGTGTAACAAGCTCCGTTTGTAGCGGGCTCGACGGCGAACATTCCTAACAACATAATAAACTTAATTATCGATTTCTTATTCATAACCAGTTTCCATTGAATAAGGACAGACGTAGATTGATAATTCGTCTTAGAATTTGTTTACATCTCCATCGCGCCAGGCGTGACGCGCCGCCATTGTCTCTCGGTGCCGCAAACAGATCTCAACTGTATTGTCTGGATCTTATAAAGTATTTTCTTTGGTAGTGTTTGAATCTCGGCAATACAGGTTGTAATGAAATTGAAACCTTATTACTTGGCGTCAGAGCGTAAAGTTCGGTTTGCGACGGTTTGTTTGTCTATTGAAGTTAGTAATTGTAGCTGCAGCTAATTAAACGCGGTGACTGTTGTAACACAAACAGGCATACGTCACTGTTCCCTCCCTCGCCCATCTCCGTCCCGTCATTAGCCTGTGTCGGTGCACAATTACTACGGATCATATGTGATCGCCGTCCGCGGTACCTACCCATGGTGCCTATTGTCCAGAACACTGGCCTTCATCAACCTGGGCCAATATCTCGATAACGAAGCGGCTTCCATTTTTCATTCCATGCGTAATTCGCCTGTTTTGTCGAAAGTGTCCGAAAGTGTTATATCATCTGTTACTGTTACGATACTTACGATAACTCGTTTCATTTTTTTCACATTGAAACATGTCGAGTAAAATTTTTCAAAGTTGGCATTATATCATCCTTATATAAAATCTGTTCTGATCAAAAGAAATTAAAATAATATGATGCCAGGTAACATCTCATATTTTTTCAGTGTTTGTTGGAAATGTGCTAGTTCATGTTCATACATTTATTTAATAACCGCACAATAAGGCATCTTTGTTTAGTTAGTGACATCTAAATATTACGGCTGACACAACGGGCCACTGTTTGCGAATTAAAGCTTACTGGTTCAACTTTGACATGAATCACGAATTGAATGTGTTATGCAGAGCTAATTCGTCATCTACCTATGTTAATTATATCGCTGGTATCGTAATAACGTTTGGAGGCAAACAAATTTCGCGATAGGCCCGTTACATGCAATATAATATATGATCAAATAGAGAAAGTTTTTAATTATATATTGTAATGTGTAATATATAACACATGCATGATCAGTAGTGCGAGTTGCATGTCTAGTTACATTTTGCCTATACACTGAATATAGATATCGTGCTAATCAAATCGTCCCTCAATTATTATTTTCACTGCGTAAAATTTTTGTAAGCTAAATCACATCGTAATTTATTCCTTGTACAACGCTAAGTATACCCAAGTGATGATTAGTTCATTTGTTTGCTTTGTTCACTGCGCCAGATTACGGCAGATAAAATATTTTGAGTTTTGTGGTTGAATGGCGTAGGAAGCGCACTAAACTGGGTGAGTTTTTTTGCGTCAGTCACAGCGTGTCTTAAAGCTCATATTCCCATTGGGTATTTTAATAATAAAAATGCAATCTCTCGTAAACCTTGAGCGCTAGCGTTCAGGATGACAACTCTGGAAGCAAAACTTGCAACAATTAAGCCCCGGGGGCACACTGGTGCTATCAGCTATCAGTCACAGGCTGCGCGCGTTAATATCACCATTATAATAATTGCGCCACGCAATTAAAAGCGTTTGCATGTGACGTCGCACTATATGCGTGAGTGCAGAGCGATATCTGTGCCTGTGTAATTAGGCGATAAGCGACCGGTGGTCCTCGCATCTTACAGACAAAATATTTAAAATATCAAATGCAATGAAAGTGAAATCAGTAAGTATAGTTTGTAGCTTTCTAATAGACCCCGAAGGCTAATCCTATTGTCTATTGTTAAGAAAAACCGCTCGTGCCACGTGCCACAACCACCTGCATAAAAAATCGGTACTTCGGTTACTGAGTGCCGGCGAGTCGAAGGCTACAGAACCAGTCTAAAATGTGTCATCGAGATGCGTAACAAAGGCGCGTTATCGGAGAGCGCACCTACACTGGTTTTTTGAGCGTTGGACTAGCCCGCGCTCAGGTGCCAAATAGAATAATTAGGACCCTTTTTTGCAGGTAAGTAGCACGTGCGGTTTTACTGAACAATAGACAATAGGATAAGCCTTCGGGGTCTACTAGAAAGCTACAAACTATACTTAACAAAGTATGTAACGTCACTATTGTTTTTAACCGGTTATCAAAATTATTACAAGTAGTGGGTAGTGGCTTAAGTACTTGGATTTCTTCCATATGTTATATGATGAAAGACTGTTTCTTTAGTAATTTGTCACTCAGTAGTTAACTAGTTAAGTCAGGGGACGGCGAATATTTATAAAAAAAAACTAAATAGGTATTACCAATCTTTTAAAGACACGTTTCTTCAGCTCTCCACAATATTGATAACAGATCTTGGGTCCGATTCGGATTTTGTAATAGACATCTAATAGACATCACCAAGATACGATAACGATATGTTTAAGATCTAACCTGTCAAATTTGACATTTCGGCGATTCTGGAGATACTTTTGAACGATTTCCACAAGATATTACTTAGAGATCTAATTCACATCTAATACATATCTAACACGATCTATCGTAAAAGTGACATTAGTTGCCCGAATTGCGTTGCAAAAGAGAACTAGTTGAAATCTAAACTATAACGTATCTAGAATAGATCTAGTACGTGTCGTCTCTTGTGAATATCTTGAAGTTCGAATACGGCAGTTAGGCTTTAACCACATCTAGGTATCGTGAGCACACGGGGTAGTAAAAGTAAAAGAATGGGCCAGTCTCCGACAGCCTCGGTCGCGGTGCGCATCGTGCGGCGGCGCGCTTTGAGGCTTTATTAATTACCCCCCTCCCCGCCCAGCGCGCCGACGCCCCGCTGAGCAGGAGCTCCTAATTATTCAGCAGCAGCGAGGGGCCGTTGTGCAGACATTAGCATCGCGGAGGCGCTGGATAATCGCCGATTAGCGACAAAGATGGCCTGGGCTGGTTAAGGTTCACATCCTGGCGTGCTAACTGGAATAGTCAATACAGTTGTGACTAATTACGGTCAGTTTAACGAGTATACGTGCATTATATTTACGCTATAAAAAACAAAAATAGATGAGACAAGCAGTTTAAAGTACATACCTATTCGCAAAGGATCAATAATAGTTCCAACTAGATTTTTTATTGAAAGTCTAATAAGACATTAACTTCATTAGTCAAACACTATAATTACATACTTACTCGTTTTAGTTAAGTAGAAAATATCAAAAACCTTTTTTTGTATATTATCGCCATAAGCAATATGATGATTCAGGAAAGTTAGTTGACATGTTAGTTTATGGGCCCGATTCAGATTTTGTAATAGACATCTATTAGATATCTTTTAGATATGCCCAAGATACGATAACGATATGTTTAAGATCTAACCTGTCAAATTTGACATTTCTGCGATTCTGGAGATACTCTTGAACGATTTCCACAAGATATTACTTAGAGATCTAATTCACATCTAATAGATATCTAACACGATCTATCGTAAAAGTGACCTTGGTTGCCCGAATTGCGCTGCAAAAGAGAACTAGTTGAAATCTAAACTATAACGTATCTAGAATGGATCTAGTACGTGTCGTCTCTTGTGAATATCGTGAAGTTCGAATACGGCAGTATATTTCTTTACTAGGTAAATTAAATGACTCATAAATGAGTGTTAGAAACCCGGTTGGTGTACCTATTTTCAAGACTGAATTCGATAGGAAATATAAATTAAATTAGCTAATCACAACATCAGTATAAAATTAAAATCAGTATTCAAATACGACCCAAATCCATAAAACATAATAGGATAGTTGTTCCGTTATCCCCGATCTCACGGGGTGCCGTGAACTAACAACTACTTATAGCTGCACTAGAACCGACACATTCGGATATTAATTATAATAATTATTCCAACACTAATTTGAATGAAGGAGATTTAATTAGCGGTGGCTACGCGCGGGCACAGGCTAATTAGCGCTAATCACTCACTTGTGATGAGGTTCACAGTTCTCGGCGGTGCTACACTCACTTGAGACTAAGGCGTCACAAAATTTTAGGAAAATCGTATTTGATTTCTTCTTAATAAGATTAATATATTCATATTTATGAATGGGCTACTTAACCTATTAAGTAGATCTATATGTTTAATTGTATGTATACAAAAAAAGGAAAAAGAAGTACTTTTTGGTGAGCATAACTAACGGTTACAATGAAGCTGAGTATGCAGCCGGAATAAACATGGATGCAATAGGATAGGATTAACGAAATCTAGATTATACAGATGTTGATTCAATTGGTATGAAACTCAATCCGGAAACAACAATAATATGTATATCTAATATTGAGTAAATAAACTGCAATCGGACATCCATGTGGACGGATCAAATCCATTGCAGTTTCAGAACAAGAAATTAAAATCGAATAAGAATTAGAATCGGGTTTCTTATTATTACTCTCACCTCTAAGTAATATTGCCATCCTTATTGTGAGTCTCGGTCAAAATATAAATATGTATAAAATTTTCTGCGAAAGTGTCCTACCAGAGCAACGCGCAACGCATGCGCAACTTTGCAAACGACATCAACGCGCCGTGGCCATTACACACTGACACACGTTAACGTATGGATAAACTTATTACATATTTTCTTTTTTTTTACTGAACAGTAAAAAGGTATCCTCTGCTCGGTAATATATGTCATCTCATTAACTTTTGACAGTAGCCGTCACGACACGTAACAATTTAGTCGTAATTTCTCGCGAAAGTGCAAATTAGAGTGAAAATGCCGTGTCACTTGTTAACCCTTAACACGGCAAGACATGAAATAATGTATCCACCTATCTCATGGAATGTTTTTAGGGATAGTAATGAGTTAAAAAGTACTATAATTTGCGAAAAAAAAAATTAAAAAATTCTGAAAGTAGAGTTTTTAGGATGTCCGTTAAAACAGACATGGCCATGAACCTTATAAATTGATTGCTCACAAGGGTGTCCTAAAAAACGGACAACGCTGTCATACAGTTTCAAAAAATTAAAATGAATAAAGTATTACAGGGCAAGAAAATTGTAAATTCTTTAAATAACACACTAGTAAATGTTTTGAAAAAACGTTTAATTACAATATGAAATAGAAAAAACTTATGTGAAACATAATAATACTATATTTACTTCCAATGTTAATGTATAGAATGACCCACATACCGAAATATTAAACCAAAACTATAAATTTCAAGGCTACTTATACATGCAAAATAGGCTCATAAAGCTAGTTACACATTACAATTATTTTAAGTAACATTGCTATACTAAAATGACCAAACCATTTAACACTATGATCTCACAGTTCTATGTCTTGCTTGTTTCCTTATCACACGGACTATCTGGAACCTAAGCTGGTGGTAGAGAAAAGCTGTCGTCCCTGTTAAAGTTTAGATGTTTTTCAGTCCCAATGGCATCTCGAAACATTCTGGGATTATATCGCTCCTCCTTGGTAAGAATCAGAGGCTAATGCATATCATTCTCCCAGACTGCAGACTTTGGTTGGCGGTCCTTGACAACAACTATATATATGTTCCTGTACCCAAGTAGAAATGCTTTCGTCTCCTTCCCATCCTTTACTACGTCTGCTCCACATACAACTCGATTCAAATTTAGGTATTTACTTGCCTGAATTCTGAAGGGATTACGTTTTACAGGCCTCAGGAATTGTAACATCTTCTTCATCGACTTGAAATAGGTTTTAACCATAGCACATTTCAAGACGTGCCATTCATTTGGATACTGAAGCGAATTATTGCGTTTGCTGACGTGGAATTAAGTTTTGTAGATGGAGTACTAGGGGACAGGTCGTGTTCAGGTCGAGTTATTATATTTTTAACAACGTTTTTCACACAAGGACGTTTGACTTCGAAATCATCTATAAGTACAGATTCACGATGTGGTGCACTAAACTTTAATAGCATGGCAATAAGAATAATAGTACGCGTCTTCGTAAATGAACCGATCTATATTTGTCCATCATATCTGACATCTCCGGAGAAACTGACTTGGCTGAAAGAGAGTCGGATTGGGGAAAGGTACGTACAAGCTGTCTCTAGCAGTAAAATTTCGTCATCGTCATTTTTTTATTATCTCACTCCTCTGAGTCAGATGGTGGAACCACCTGAAACTAAAATACAATAAAATGTATACATATAATTATGTATCACACAATCCCAACGCAACGTCAGCATATAAAATGACAATAAATGAAAAAATACATATAACCAAAGTATGGCAATGTCCGTTTTCTGTCACAATCGTGTCTGCGCACAAGGCGGCACGGTCCGTTTTTTAGGACGTGCATGCATGGTACTTGGTTACCAGTACTATCGACAGTGTCACAAAAATGGGACAAGATTAGTTTCACAATTTTTGACTTATAATTAATCTATGATTTAATGAACTTTATATATAATAACAATGTTTAACTCACCTAGTAATAATATAAACACAAAGAAAGCACTTTAGCTTGTTACTTTATATTCTATGACGTCAGGAACACACTCCGTCGCAAATTCAGAAAATTTCATATTTCAATTGCCGGTTGCGCATAAACCGAATGTTGCCTGATATTGCCATAAACTAGAAAAAAAAGTACAATACTTGCACTTTCTTCAATGTACTTCCTTTTCTACCCCGCACATAGTGTTTAAACTTGGCGCCGCATTTAGTACCTGTACTAAAAAAGGGACATAAACGTTTTAAGGGTTAAGCTCATTACTGCGTCGTTCGTGGGACGGGACCGGCCCGAGAGCAACGGGCCAGATCCGTCTCTTTCCGGAAACTTCGGATAAATTAGCATATCGTTGAATTTTGATGATAAATGATGTCGGTTTGTTATTATTTGTCTGTCAGTCTCGCTTGCACCAATATATTAGGTACATAGGAACATGTACGAGCGAAATGCACGCGCGAATATTTAAAAATGACATTTACAAAATGTGCGTTTGAATTTGACTTCACAATTGCTTTGCACTCGCACACATTTGGGTAAACGTAAAATAGTAGAAGAACCTACATATATGTGTTGTTGACCCAATTTCGAGACGTATAAAACACCTTTAAAAATGACTTCCTGAATAAAATCATTTGGTGTAGATACATTTCATAGACTCTAGACATATGCCTATATACGTATAGATATTTGTTGATTAAGTACATGTATAAAAAACAAGTTAGGTGCACATTGATTAAATTATTTTATAGTAAAAACCATTTCACCACTTGTCTACTTAAGTTTCTACTCGCCTATAGATGTCGCTGTAAATACAAACCAGGGATGTTGCGAACATCCGCATCCGCAACCGCGGAACTTCCGCATTATTTTCAACATCCGCATCTGCATCCGCATTCGCATCAAATCGATGCGGAGCTTATGCGGATGCGGATGTCGAACAAGCCGGTACAGGAACGTCTTAACGGCGGCGTAAGTGCTAGATAATTTCGTCATTACCTATAATTAAATCGTCTAGATCCAGAAAAGTTGGCGAAGTTACTGTTTATTAAATATAACGCACCTATATTCTTGCTTAAATACTAAACGTTTCGTTTTTTTAAATAAAAAAATGCTTAAAATGTAATATTTGATGTTTTCCAAGTACCTAATCTTGACATCCGCATCTGCATCCGCATCCGCATCCGCGGATGTGGGCCTTTAAATATCCGCATCCGCGGATGTCAAAAAATCTGCATCCGCAACATCCCTGATACAAACCAAATTGGAACATATTCTTATGCCATATTTACGAATAAGATTTAGCAATCTTATTGGATACTAACAGGCTGCTAAAACAAGTTTAGTGCCAATTCAACTAAAAAATAATAATTGTTAGATTAGTTAATTAACAGTGGTTAAATTACTTTCAGGCTCTTTAATTGTTAATTTAATAATAATGGAATTATTTAATGTAGCATGGTCAATACTTATAATGATTTGGAATGACAAGCTGTTTTCTTCATTGTTACATATTTTCTACTCATTTCCTCAAAGGTTCTATCACTTTAATTAATCCACAAATGGGTAATTCTTATTCTTATGTCTTTTTTGTGTAACACGTAAGAATAGCATATATTTTTAAGAAAGTAAGTAAACTCTATATCAATATACTTAGCAATTTACCTCTAGTTTTAGGTGAACCTAAATTTATTGTCCTAAGAGTATTAAAAACATATTAAAAAAAATTACAAGTTCGAAATGTCACGGACCGTGTAGTGTGACTTCCCCGGATTTTGTGATATTTTAATTGTTTTTGAAAAAATATGAAGTGATTTTGCAAGAATTTATATCAAACATAAAACACTAATCTCTGTTCTACAACATGGTTTAAAAATTGTATGGATATATAATTACTTTATACAATTTTAAACAACATACATTTTGTGCTCAGTTTTCGTGTCACCGCCGCGCGTGGTAATAGAGTCAGACCAAGAAAAGTCTGCAGCGGATTTGATAGCTCACGCAGTGCAAGTGTTATTTTAAACGTCAAACTTCTATGAAATTATGACGTATAAACAACATTTGCACTGCGTGGGCTATCAAATCCGCTGCAGACTTTTTTTGGTCCGACTCTATAAACATGCGGTACTCGGTAGAAAATTATCTTTAATACTGGCAGCCTATTTAAAGTTTTTTAAGAACAGCAACACTGTGTTGTTGTCAGATTTGCAAATGGCTGATGGGAGAAGTTTTGCCGAAAATTATTTATTTGTATTAATTTGTAAAAATGGTCAACCTTAACGCGTCACCGCCGTGTTTGAAATTTAAAAATAAGTAGCAGTTTCACGTTATTGTTTGTAACATAAGATATACGTCATACATTGAAGATTAAGCTAGTTATTTAATATTTGCAAAGTAGAAGGTAATTTTTATGTAATACCGAACATGTTCCAAATTATCACGACCGTGGCCTAAAAAATCTGTCACCGCCACGGACTTTTGAGTCCACGTTTGTGACATATAGACACGTGGTCGTGAAATTCTTAATTCATTTGATTAATTTAGAGATTTTAGAGGCATATATACTCTTTAGAAATGGTATTTTATTAGCTATAGATCATTTGCTATTATTGCCCCTTTACCAAAGAAGAAAAATGTTTTTCGCGTGTATGTATGTATGATGTGTATCCACTTCTTTGTCACACTCTACAGCATTTATAGTTTGACATATTTCATTGTATAAGCTGTCATTAGGTTTGTCGTAGTCATGGTAGTAACGTAGGCTATGTTAAAATAATTGTATAAATCAAAATAGTGGAATTGGCCGCCAAAATGCCGAAATGTCACGACTGAGGGACACTTTGTCACAACCGTGTTTATGTACTAAATTTATTTACCTATCCTGAGAGTATTAAGCTTGACCATATACATTAAAAATTGCTTTTTGTATATTCTTTTGATATACATATGTAACAATATGTGAAAAATAAAAACTTTTGTGAAAAAAAATATTTCTGGACACAATTTAAGAATCACCCAAATATGTTTTTATGACTCTTCTCATAATAATAAAAGAGGTATGTTTTCATTTACAATAATAACTCTTTTTTTTTTAAATAATAACTCAATTTTTTTTAAATAAGAACTCTTTTTTTTTAATAATAACTTTTTTTTTTTTTTTGCTGCAGCTGTCATAGAAAAAGTAATGTATGCAACAGCTAATAATTGGTTCTTAAAATTCTCGGGTCTTTTTTTACAAAACTCGACTACGTCTCGTTTTGTAACTTCGACCCTTGAATTTTAAGAACCAATTATTAGCTGTTGCATACATTACTTTTTCTATGACAGCTGCAGCAAAAAAAAAAAAAAGTTATTATTAAAAAAAAAGAGTTCTTATTTAAAAAAAATTGAGTTATTATTTAAAAAAAAAAGAGTTATTATTGTAAATGAAAACATACCTCTTTCAATCAAGATGATCGGAACTTGTATCTTTAAAAAAAATATAGCAGTTGTATTATACTCATAAGATGACTGCTAGCAGTCATCTTATGAGCCTATAGACAAATCATTCAAATGACATTGCTTTAGATATCACTGTCAGTCATTTAATTGACACATTTAAGTGCTGGAGTAGAAAAAAATATTTATAAACTACACGGGTCCTATCTTCGAAAGGTGGGTACCGTAAAATGGCGTGAGTAGCCTCAAAACTGAAATTTAAACCTCGATAACATTTTATTTTTACATATGAAAACTGAATGGTGTATATAATAAGTGTTCCGGACGTTTGTATTTTAGTTTATTTATTTATTTTGGGTAGTTCCATTTCATAACTTTTACGATAAAGAGGAAAATCCACCTCACCCCGTAGTGCCTCGTATTTGGGGTGAGAGGGGTTTTCATACAAAGGTGATTTTGGAAGATTGTTGGATCGATTTTTTTTTATTATGCGTATTACTATAGCTCCATTTTAAATTGGAATGCATTATTTTTGTAGCAGTAGTCTTAAAATCCCTTCTCACCTCCCTCTCAAACCTTCTCTCCCCATTCATAACCCACCTCTCCCCGCGAAACCTACTGACCCCGTTTTACGGTAGTACTTTCTGTAATTTATTACTACGTCTATATTACTTATTAAGTAGCAGTGAATATCTGTATAAGGAATCCTCAATTTACTGATTTACATACACGCGTCCTCTTGCTTTTACATAAACATTGATATGATAGATAATGTAATACACTTATCCTTTGTTTTGGTCGTCCAAGTACATAAAGTACTGAGGCCGACTGAAGTATTATGACAAGTAAAACGTTTCCAAGAAAATACGATGGGTAAGGATTATTCACTACTTACATCTGTACTAAGATTTAATATTTTATTACTCATTGTCACGTTTGCATAATTTACTCAGTGTAATCGTAACTGTCCGTCGCGTTGTCTAGATTGCCTATATAAATGGTACCTAATACAATGTAGTAGATAAAGATCGCGGGTTTTACATAATGTGATTATCCAGACAACGATTCAGATTCATTCACTTTCGTAGCATTCTGCTCGTATTACAAAAATAACAATCTACCAATGTAACTATTTATTATGTACCTTTGGAATTGGGCACGAAATATTTGTGGGCTTTGTTTATAAACACAATGAAGTAAAGTTTCAGCCTAGATAGCCGCGAACTTAACCTTTAAGCACTTAATGTCTCAGATTACCAACGTCCAAAGGGATCCAGCATCTTAGTGAGCAGGTAGGGTTAGTACCTGTTGCTCGGATAACATTCCCGGTGTTCCGTACTGCACGCGCGATAAGATCTGTAGGTCGCGGCGCGGGAGTTGCGCAACTGGGCACGGGAGAGGGAGTAAAGGGTCACTGACCTCGTGTCGATTAATAAATGAAGATAACAAATGAAGCGCGCGCGGACAATGCGCGCCGCGCGGGCGCAGCGGCCGCCGCGGAGAGGAGGGGACTTAAAAGCACCGATCTCATAATTAATCACAACGTTTAGCTTTGTTGTTCTAGTTAGAGCAGTGACCAATCGGTCGGAGGTTCAAGGAATAGCGACTTTGCTGCGTTGCTATTTGCGTCATTACAAAAAAATAATATTAGGCTAATGAGATACCTTGTTAAAATTAGGACGTTCAGATAAATTATCTTATAAGCAAAAATTACACGGCCATCTTTATTGTTTTGTCGGGGGATCGTTGAACAATTGTGTTATTTGCACACCCATGCGGGACTTGTTATATGACAAGTCCTTCAATTAGTCCCAAAGTCTAAGTAAAGCATCGGGAGCCGGGCGGCGGCGCGGGTCCTCTCAAAGGCCGTATCGCTACGAATCGATATTTCCGCCGCTAATAAAGCGATATTAATTATCTAGTATTCAAATCTGAGCGCGCTCGTGACCGCCCCCCTCCCGCGTCCTCCGCCGGCGCACCCCCGCGCGGGTTCGTCATTAATATTGCCGGTCGACGCTCCGGAGGCTGCTCACGACTTGAGCCCCAGTAGAGTAGCCAGAACCTAACTGTTTCAGCAAATGATTTGCGCAAACTGCCGCTTCACGGTATGGTGACTGGATGCGTCACTTCCGCAGGTAATTTACGCACTGGCTCGTGGTAGGTATGCCTGCAAAAAAGTGTGACGTACTTTTTTCAAACAATTTTTGAACTCTGACATAGACTGACCCACACTAGACTAACAAGACTATGTACCTACTGTATCCCAATCTGAACTTCCTTGTTCTTCATTTTCCTTAACCATCCTTGTCCGATTTAAATACGATGACATTCAATATAATAATAAGTAGTACCTACAGCAAAATCCTAACCATCTGACAACATGATAACAGTTCAGATCACTACGAATAAGGTTCTCGTACGGGCTTGAAGTACTCGCACTAACATATATGACGGTCTTGTAAGAACGAGACATGCATCATATTGGCAGCGTATTATATTAGAAAATGAATTTATTAGTCACTGCGTCTAATAGTCTGTGCGTAATAGATTTTGGGAGGAGAAATTCGTGCAACCGAATTTACAATCACCAAAAACTAAATTAATTTTCTTTCTAGATACGTATAACATGTATTGTTATAATATTCAAAAGTATAAAACCTATATTACTAGACATTTTATTGTATGCTGTATTTCCAATTAATAATACAAATTTCGGTAAAGTTACTGTAACTGTTACCGATAGTAACTGTTAGCGAGGGGTGCATTTTAACGAAAATACCCCGATCAACTATTCGGAATTAGAAATCGCAGTTATAACGCTTGACTGGTTTTAAAATAACAAACGGAGTATCGAGCGGGAGTCGGGAGCACAGGGGCGCGCGCGCAGTCAGCTACGGGATGATTTGCACATCCATCCCACTCATTGCTCGTCGTCAGCGTCGGCTCGACCATTATGATAACGTCAATGATGGTATCATTCGTCAAAAAGTAAAAGCGAGTGAGCGAGTTATGAATTCATTTTGAGTTTCTGCTAATATGGTTGCTCACTAATTATACCATGAAATATCCGATGTAAAATAAACTCTGGATGGGCTGGACTATAGTTATATTTGCGTATATTACGAGTATGTATACAGGGTGATTCAAGAGACGTGAGCAGGATCAAGCCTAGGCATACAGTAAGTTATAAACAACTGTTTCGTACCAGTATTTATGAGATTAACTTTAATTTATTTTAATACTGTTAAAAAAATGTTTTAATTGATTTACGACATTTATGGTCACCCTCTTTGTTTAATCCAAAACAAGTGCCAAATTGAATGTCATCGGAGTCTGGTTACTTTGGAAAATCGTATATCACTCAAGTGTGACATTTTATTTTCTTCATATTCAAAGTGCTGTCATAATGGTTAAAAAGGTTTTATCTTTGTTAATTAAATGTTGTAGGGTATCCATGATTGTAGATAATGAAATTTGTCGTTACCAAAAAGTATAATAACAGAAAAAAAAGCATGATTGTTTTACTTAAATTTTGTGGTGAACGATTCTTTTACATTTACTGATTGTGGAGGCTTAGTCCTCACGTCTCATGAATCACCCTGTATATACATAAGTAAAATAAATTATGTCATTTACATGGATATTCTTTCGTTCTTACGCATAGCTTTTTACTCGTCAGAAACTGTCGCATTATGAAGAGAAACTAATTTATTTTCATACATTTTTAAATATTTTTTAGATTGATTTAATTGACCCGTGTATATTAGATTTCCGATTAGTAGAAACTTGAAAATAATATAGAGGTGGACCCAACTAACTAGGGCTTGCATTTCGAAATTCCGGAATCTCGGACAAATTTTCCGATAGTACAATTCCGGAATTGAGACCACTGAATATCGAAAATTCCGTAATTGGATTTAAGTACTTTTATTCGATTTTTTATACGTATACTACTGTAAATTTCCAAGAAACTACACTATGCCGGTGTTATTAGCCATCACTGATAAAACCCTGAAGTCTAGCACCATGCATTAACATGCCCCGTTAACGTAACCATCATTTTTAGGGTTCCGTAGCCAAATGGCAAAAAACGGAACCCTTATGGATTCGTCATGTCTGTCTGTCTGTCTGTCCGTCTGTCCGTCTGTCTGTCCGTCCGTATGTCACAGCCACTTTATTCCGAAACTATAAGAACTATACTGTTGAAACTTGGTAGGTAGATGTATTCTGTGAACCGCATTAAGATTTGTACACAAAAATAGAAAAAAAAAACAATAAATTTTTGGGGTTCCCCATACTTAGAACTAAAACTCAAAAAAATTTTTTTCAATAAACCCATACGTGTGGGGTATCTATGGATAGGTCTTCAAAAATGATACTGAGGTTTCTAATATCATTTTTTTCTAAACTGAATAGTTTGCGCGAGAGACACTTCCAAAGTGGTAAAATGTGTGTGTCCCTCCCCTGTAACTTCTAAAATAAAAGAATGATAAAACTAAAAAAAATATATGATGTACATTACCATGCAAACTTCCACCGAAAATTGGTTTGAACGAGATCTAGTTAGTAGTTTTTTTTAATACGTCATAAATCCCCTAAATACGGAACCCTTCATGGGCGAGTCCGACTCGCACTTGCTTTTTTTTTACTTTTGATAAGCCATGCATTTACTTACCCAGAATCCTACCAACACGAAACTTTTGATTTAAAATGTATTCCTCAATGAAAGAAGTTTCCTCTATGCATTGAATTACGGATCCTGTAGAAGCTTATATTATATTCTGAATTAGGAACTAGTAAGGAAAAAAACAAATTTAAAAAGCGTAACGTTTAAGAATGTAAAGCACTGTTTTGTATTAAGTTTATGAGAGATTACAGTTATTATTTTACACTTCATTAGAAAAAACAATCAGGGAATTTACTTAATGCTTCTTTTTCTCATCTGTAATGAAATCTTTTTTTTATCATTTAGTCCATTTTGTTGAATATAAATAAGGCTTATTGCATTTTTGGCACAAGTCGGCAATGCATAAAGGTAATAGGTATAGCGTGGTATAGCTGAATACCTACTTTAATGCATAGAAAACAACCTTAACTTAGGAACAAATGTTCTTCATAACACAATAAACCCCAGGACCTTAATCTTCGTAAACAGAGCCACTATACCTACCTACCTACCAGGCTACGAAGCCGTTATATTTAGTTATGGCTCCTCTACACGATGGGCCAACGCCGGCCACTCCAAGGGACGCGGCCATGCGGTAGAATGAGATAGTAATATCACTTGCTTCCTCTAACGCATAAATGCGTCCCTTGGAGTGGCCGGCGTTGGCCCATCGTGTAGAGGAGCCATTAGACATTATATAAAATTGGACATATAACCGATTGGTAGCATCCGTAGTTTCCCCAAATAAATACACCGTAGCATTGAAGTGAATAAAAGTGACCATAATAATAAGGTGCTAAAATAAGAGGTGCAATGACGGCACTACTCAATTTATTGATATTTCTCGATTATAATACTTCAGATTAAATTCCTCTAAAACAATACTTTCTTTAATAAACGTAAAGTATCAGAATTTCATATTTTTTGTTGTTTTTTACAAAAAAAACTAAAAAATACATGATAAACCCTAATTCCGGAACCAGTTCCGGAATTCCGGAATTGGGACCCAATATCGAAAATCAGTTCCGGAATTGGAAACCTTCCGATATTGCAAGCCCTACAACTAACTCTCCGTGACCAATGACAAAGTGTGAGAGTATCCTCATTAATGTCATATTTCTATGATAATAGTGACGGTTACAATAACATGCCACAATTTGTTTCGTCAAAGTTGATGCAGAGTTAGCTTAGACGGACTGTAATTAGGTTTGTATTAAATGACTGGGAATCTCAAGGTACCTACTATGCACTTTTATAATACCAATGTTTTAGGTTAGGTTAAGGTTACCTATATCACCTACATATATGTATTGCTGGAACATAGCCATGTTGCCTCATTCATTCAGTTTGATCGCCACTATTATGTTTCCAAGCGATAGGAATGATCCGAGATACAAACTAAAATGTTATGTTATTCACATATAGGAAGTTGATTTTTAATATTACCTGTTTAATTCCTGTAACTTGAGTTACCGGATCGTTACTGAATTTATAATCTCAATGCATAGAAATGCCAAAGAATTACATTGGTATTTTATGTCGCATTTCAATATTGTAATAAAAATGCTGTTACCATAATAAGCCCGTTAGCCTTCATCTTAGACAATGATAAATTAGTAGAGAAAATATTTAGTAACAAATGTTTCTTGTGTTGCACATTTGGTAATTGTTAGATCCCGTTAAAGTAAAACGACGTAGATAGACTTTTTTTTTTAGGTTTTAATTAGCTGTATAATTCATGAACATTTTTTCAGTGATAGTGAAATTTTTACAGAATGCCCTTTTTTTCTAGATAATCATTATAATAAATACCTACTTATTAATTAACCTTTTTTTTAAGTATTTTTCGTTATTACGTTCATATCGGATTTTATGATGAATACGTTTAAATTATTACTAAAAACTAAATATGTCAGCCTTTGATGTAAATTTTGTCTTTAATTTGACACCTTTTTCTTTAATATTGCTTGAAAATTGGAAAAGTTATTGACGAAGAAGCCAAACATGTGGAGTGATTCCGTTTCTTTGCACGTGAGTGTATAGGTACTAAAAATTTTTGTCCAGCGCTCTTATATTTACAATTTTGTACGTAAGTAGCTAAAGTTACTCATAGGTATTTGGCAATAAACCTCTGTAACACGAAGAAAATAATAAAGACCGTACTTTATCTCTAATACGAATTTTTCATTCATTTTACCTCTGTAGCTCAAAACCTCTAAAAGACGATTTTTTTTTCGTCATCAAAAATCGTAAGTTAGGCATAATAAGACGAAACACGAACTTTTTGGCTTTCTCTTCAGATTCGTGCTATCGAGTTTCCACTCTATTTCATTTTTCAACATAGCAATGCCGACCATTTCTATCGGTCGCGTTAGGCGACTCAGTGTCAATAGTACATCAAATTGCCCTTGCAAATATGCAGCTCGACGCATCAGCGTAATTCGGTTAAGTGCAGGAATGTAGCGTCCTGCGAATTGACGAGGTGGAGATCGGACGATAGTGTCGCGCGTCACGCGCTGGCGCCCTTGCCCATGCAGTCTAAACTCAGTTTTTAGGTGATCGTGATAAAGTCCAGTTTACGTTATGGGGAGATGCGTGCGTAATTCCAATTAGCCAGTGATAGCATCCTCACTGCGGTGTCGCCGCCGCGCCGCGACACTCCGCTGCGCCCGCGCGCTCGGCGCGGTGACGCGACAGTTTCCGCCAGTCTTTATATGCATTCAACTTTGATTGATGTTTAGGCATAATTTTTTGTATGAGTATTAAAATATGAAATATTGACTATAATAATCGAACAATAGTGCATTTGACGCTTCCGTTTATGAGTGAGACAAAAGCTACTCTCTCCGTTTTGTTCTATTCGGCAGCGGAGGAAACATGATCGGTTCTAGGACAATAAGACATGTCGGGGATGAGCAGCTGTGGTTGTAATTAGAATCGACAATAACGGTTTTCCTTTCGAGACCATCTTACATATTATTTCACAATGTTGATATACAATTTTTCCATATATTTTCACGAATAATTGCATACTGTACAGTTATTAACCGACTGCAAATAGCAAACTCCAACTCCATTTAGACGTTAGCCTGTACTGACTGTATAAATACTTACTAAAATTGAATATCTCCTGCCTACCTAGACACAAAATTTGCCTACAAAATTTGTAAGGTGTATTGAAATAATTCCCGAAGGTTATTGATGAATTTGAGTAATTGAGTAATCCGACTTGAAAGTCACAATTTATGATTTCCATCTTAAGATGGATTTCGTTATTGTTAAATTGGATACCTACGTACCTATTAATCAAATAATTACTAGATACGTAGGTATCCAATTAAATATGTAGGTATCTGGGGGCACGGTAGTGCCCCCGCCAAGACGACCAAAGCGAAGCGCAAGGGCACTACCTACCTTTTCTCGAAGCGCTTCGTCGTTTTTTTGAACCCTCTTAACTTGGATTTGGATTATACCAGATAAACAAAACTCTCGGGATATGATGTCAATAGTGGATAAGCATAAAAAATTTCAATTGCATAGCTCTTATATTTAAAATTTTATTAATGTCTAAAAAACCCCGATTTCGTCACTGACTCACTCACTCACTGTTGATCATCAAAACCTCTAAGGTACTTCCTGAAGTCCTAGGAAGCTGAAATTTGGTATGTGAGATAGTATTAGTCCACAAACAACAAAATAATTCAAAAACTTTAAATTATTAGCCCCTAAGGGGGTGAAAAGGGGGGTGGAATTTTGTATGGGAAATCAATAGGTAACCGCGGAACCAATTTAGTTGAAATTTGGTATGTAGATAGTTATTGTTATGGAGAAGGATATAAAATAGTTTCAACCCCAAAATCACCCCGTAAGGGTGAAAAGGGGTGGAAAAAGGCGTTAGGGGAAAAAGGGGGTTGAAGTTTGTATGGGGAATCAGTAAAAAGCAGATTGTATATAAAATATGCCCCCTGGTACGTATTTCAGGTTTATTAATAGTAAATCACCCGCAACCCTTTAAATCAGAAGATTATCTTAAGCAACTTACAAAAATATGTGAAATCCCACCAAAAACATTTTCATGTAAAATGTTGCCAAGACGAAACCATAAGGCTCCCACTGACAAAAAGTTATCAGATCTCTTGTAGAGCCAAGCTTCTAACTCTACAGGCCCTACCTTCACAGACTCTACACCTTAGTCAAAATATGTGGCTTGGCCGTTTCATTATTACAAGAACTATATTATAATAAAAAATAATGAATTGTGAATACATTTTTCACCAAACCCCCATGTGACGAAACGGTCAAGCCACATATTTGGACTAAGGTGTAGAGTCTGTGAAGGTAGGGCCTGTAGAGTTAGAAGCTTGGCTCTACAAGAGATCTGATAACTTTTTGTCAGTGGGAGCCTTATGGTTTCGTCTTGGCAACATTTTACATGAAAATGTTTTTGGTGGGATCTACTTTTCTAAAATATATGTACAACTAAATTTAGACAGTTTTCGTGTTTATACAGGTGTTGCCTGTAACACGAGCAAATAATTAAAACATATATTATAACCCTCAAACTATAAAACTTTTGTTAAACAACTTTTAATAATTATGAATCCTTTAGACGTCCTCTTTTTCATACAAAATAAATATTGCCTTCAATGTACGCTGACATCCGTGTGTTTGATTGACGTTGCCTGTCACGCTTTTAACATAACACAATTTGCAATAAGTACATTGCGTCTTATAATAAACTTTTAAGTGTAATAAAAATCATAACATAAGTTATTTTTAAAAGTTGCTGAACAAATGTTGGTCAGTTTGAGGAGTATCAGTTTAATTTATTGCTCCTGTTACAGGAAACATCCTGTATAGTTTAGTTTTGTATTTATTTTCCGCAAACAACGAAAATATGAGTTAAGGTAGGTACCCACATGTAACGAAAAAATTATTACAGCAGAAATACACCCACTGCTCGCGACTGAACAACTGCGGGAAGTCAGATTTACGTGATGTCTAAACTAATTTTGCCAGTGTATCAGAAGGTATCGCTTATTATATTATATTTTTTACAATCCCGGAATAATCTAACAAGTCAATACACACAACTTTTCCAAAGTTTTGGACTAGACAAGTAAATATTATGCAACTGTTTTACATTTTAGGGCTATATGCTCTAGTTAGTTTTTGTTGTAAATAGTTCAACCTTATTTTGGCTTAAAATTCCTCTACTCGTCCCAACAAATAACCTAAACAAATTGTGTAATGAGAGTGTGAGGCTTCCAACACCTTTTCAATTTCGTCTATAATCAGAAGAATCTTCCTGCTCCAATTGGCACTGAGCGGTCGACGCCTAAGTTAATTTGGGCAGCACTTGGACCGTCGGTGGTCAAGCTTTGTGCCCGGTAGGTGAGGACAACCTCGTTAAGGAATATGCACTTCAATCTGCGAACCCTCCTTCCTCCGCCGCTCGCCCGTCCGGGACGAGATGTTGATGGATTATTTGTGAAGTGCCTTTCAACTCGTTCGCGCGTTAAAACGGAGGCAATCCCTCCGCCGCCGCGGCCTGTGTTTACCTAATCAGTTTATTGGCCCCCGCACCGCCCCGTGCCTCCAGCTACGTTAAATTTATTTCCACAGCAGCCCCGGCCTGCAGCCCCGCGGCTCGTCTCGCTCGGCCCTCGCCTCGGGAACCCTTCTGCCTCCTGCGCGCTGTACTACACGACCGAACACTGATATTACATTTATTGAAAAAAATCTAAAACTCCTGAGAAAACTTCCTTGCAAGCTGTGCGTAGCTTTTACATTTTTTACCCTAAAAAAGTGTGTCAGAGGGGTGCTCTAGGCGCCCGGGGTGCGGAGAGAGAGGACAGGTCGCAGAAAACAGTTTTTTAGCGAAAAAACGAAGGAGCGACACAATGGGTGACCCACTTCCCGCCGTGGGAAGGAATAACGACCGCTTCTGCGTTAAAACTCACGAATTTGTGCAATAAAAAATGCATTACCCCATATTTTTTAAATTCGCGGAGAATAAAAAGCATCGCGGCTTTGTGCGCGGAAGAAGGGTGAGATTTATGTCGGAAATAACGGTTTTCGCAAAAAACTCAGCTGCGACAAACACAGGCGCGCCTACTGACACACATCGAGCTATTATTTCAGTGTTAGTACAATAGTTTATCACCGCGAACATTCCTGAAGAGCGCGACGCAGCTCTTCCAGTCCCCGGCCTCGTGCAACGGCCGCTGTGACGGTTAAGACGGTTAACGATTTCATAAAAAAAAAATCTTCTAAAAAATTGCGAGACTATGACGTGGTTACTGGTTACATTGGCTAAATATATACCCTTCATACCAGGGATGTTGCGGATGCTGATTTTTTGACATCCGCGGATGCGGATGCGGATGCGGATATTTAAAGGCTCACATCCGCGGATGCGGATGCGGATGCGGATGTCAAGATTAGGTACTTAGAAAATGTCAAATATTACATTTTTAGTATTTTTTTATTTAAAAAAAACGAAACGTTATGTATTTGAGAAAGAATATAGGTACGTTATATTTAATAAACAGTAACTTGGCCGACTTTTCTGGATCTAGACGATTTCGTTATAGTTAATGACGAAATCACCTAGCACTTACGCCGCCGCTAAGACGTTCCTGTACCCACTTGTTCGACATCCGCATCCGCATAAGCTCCGCATCGATTTTATGCGGATGCGGATGCGGATGCGGATGTTGAAAATAATGCGGAAGTTCCGCGGTTGCGGATGCGGATGCGGATGTTCGCAACATCCCTGCTTCATACATATAAACATTTTGAATATATATAAATATTTTGAATGTTTTGATGAACCTACTATGTATACATATACATAGTAGGTTCATCAAAACATTCAAAATCGCCATGTTGGTCATAAACTGTAAACTTATCCTATTTTTACATGGGAAATTGGGAATTCAAATCTACCTAATATATGAATTGCATTACCTACATAGATTACTACATAACTTAGTATACACCAGTCAGATAAAGGAGTAGGTAATTAGTTATATACAAACTTACTTTTTTATTAAATTAAGCTCTAAGTTTTGGAGAATTAATGGCCCTAAATTAAATTTTATGCTTGCAATTTTTTGATGTAAGTTTTTTTGCCTCATTTAAAGTCGACTAACTTTAGCATCAATTTATGACGTGTTAAAAATGTTCCTTAGCTTTTCGCACTCAGTTTCACTCGCGAGTTTTTTAATTAAGTAGTTGTCTTTTGAATGACTTGAAATTTGCAAGATTATATCAGCGAGCGGCGCGAGTAATTACGGGTATCACTCATGTTAATGGGGTCTGAATGGCAGTGTTTGCGATTAGAGCGGAAGTGGTTATTGGTGTAGCCACATAGTCGTCGGCGCATTGTCTTATCCATACGGCTGAGCTCGCACGCACTTCATCGGGTATCGTATTTTGTGCGAAAGATACGGTGTCCCGGCAAATAGAGGGGGTGATTAATGGAACACCATTTGAATCCGCGTTTACCGTAAAAAATGCATATTTCCGATCCCGCATTCATAGCCGTTTTTTATGCAAACGGTTAGTTTAAAATATGTTTTTATTCGACGTTAGCGTGAGATACTTACTCGGCCCGTTTGATCCGAATTTTTTTACTACAGTAATAGTTTTTGTTGTGAATGCGTTAACGGATGTAAATGAGACGTTGCGCAAATTCAAAGAAGTGATTATTACCTTTATCAATTCACTAACAGCGTTCGTGAAAGCATTCAGGTTAGAACGGTGAGTTATTGGTTGTGCGAGTGGTGCAGTGCAATATGTAAATAAGGGAAAGAGTTGCGCTGTGATTGTGCGCGTCGCGTGCGGAGGAGGAGGCGTATGCAAACGAGGCGAGGCGGGGCCTGTCCTCCCCTCCCGGCGTCGCCTCACGCGCTCACCTGCGTTTTCTACAACGAACAATCTGTTCTACGCGAGATGAAAAGTGAAACCCCGAGGGGCACAGAGCAAGGGTTGTTGCGCACACGCACTGCGCCCCCCGCGCGCCGTGCACCCCTCCGTCGCCCGACAACCCTTCCCGCACGTGCCCCGCCGGTACCTACCTAGCTAGCGCGCGCTATGTAATGTATGACGCAGGCACGACAATGGGACCGATTCACTTTCCGGCGAGATTATTATTATAGGCAGATGAATTGATAATGGTGTAGCACGCGATACGTTCATATGACTGGTGCCAACATTTAACTGCATTTTATCTTAGCGACTATGAGGTCATTGAAAATAAGAAAACTACATATTACTTATTGTTTATAGTTTATGTATGTAAACATGCAGAAACGAGTAGCTAAATTGAATATTTACATTTACTCGTATCATTCATTATTTCATTACACAATGTAACCACTTTGACACATTATATTTAGGGAATGCCATCTCGAATCAAATCTGAATTGAGATTGGGTGTTCGGAGATCTCGACCGTCAGACTTTCGAGATCGAGATTAGATAAAGTAATTAAAAATGAGTTATTTTGATCATAAATCTCTAAGAATTCAGTATATACTATACCTACTTAGGTACTTGCTCTTATATTTGCAATATTAAATAGCAACTTATAAAAAAATAGGGTATGCGAGCAGTAATCATATTTAAGTAGGTAATTGTGGCTACGCTAAGTTCACCCAATAAAGCGGGCTGCACACAGTAGCACTGCCTAAATAATATGAATCTAAGCCAAAAAGTATTACTCAAATCAAAGTTATTTTCAGGTTTCAATCTCGCTCGAGATCTCAAAAATATTACCTAATCGAGATCTCGACCAAGTTTGCAAAATCGAAATTTCCTGGCAACGAGATTAAATCTCGAAAAATCGCTCGAGATCTCTCAGTTTCGAGATCTCGCGAGATCGAAATTGCAGTCTCTAATTATATTCGTACTTCAATCAGGAATCAGGATTGTCGATAACTTACAAATAGGCGTTATGAGGTACATCTCAAAATATCGCAATCTGTCTTGTAAAAAGCGGCCAAGTGCGAGTCGGATTCGCCCATGAAGGGTTCCGTATTTAGGGGATTTATGACGTACTAAAACAAAACTACTTACTAGATCTTGTTCAAACCAATTTTCGGTGGAAGTTTGCATGGTAATGTACATCATATATTTTTTTTAGTTTTATCATTCTCTTATTTTAGAAGTTACAGGGGGGGGGGGACATACATTTTACCACTTTGGAAGTGTCTCTCGCGCAAACTATTCAGTTTAGAAGAAAATGATATTAGAAACCTCAATATCATTTTTGAAGACCTATCCATAGATACCCCACACGTATGGGTTTAATGAAAAAAAAAATTTTGAGTTTCAGATCTAAGTATGGGGAACCCCCAAAATTTATTGTTTTTTTTCTATTTTTGTGTGAAAATCTTAATCGGTTCTTATAGTTTCAGAAAAAAGTGGCTGTGACATACGGACGGACAGACAGACGGACAGACGGACAGACAGACAGACAGACAGACATGACGAATCCATAAGGATTCCGTGTTTTGCCATTTGGCAACGGAACCCTAAAAAAGGTCCGCGCATTCGAAATCACAAGTCACAGTTCCTTATCACAGTAATGTGTATAATTAAATGTGAAAAAGTTTTCTGGATAGTATCCTACTGTCCATTTTATACGGGAACATTTTACCTTTTATAAAGGATTTTCTTATTGTAAAACATGTTCCTTAGAGAAGTCTGAGGGCCTACCCCGAACCACGTTCGACGTGTTGCCTCCCTGTCACACTTACGTACGAATTTACAAGTGCAACAGAGAGGCAACACGTCGAACGTGGTTCGCGGTAGGCCCTCAGAACTCTGTAAGAATTTTAAAATGTATTTCCTAAATCCCTGCGAAATGGCGACGTCATTGAAATAGTTTAGGTTGCGGAATGCCACGAGGGCACCGGAGCGCGAGAGTTTGTTTAAAGCGCATCGCAGGGCCGGAGGGCAGCGCAGGGCGGCCCGAGGGCGGCCGGAGGGCGCGCTTTGATGTCGCCGTCAGCCGCTTAACGCTCCGCTAAACGCTTTTCATCTATTCACTTCGGGCCCGTAGCCTCACATGTATATATCATCATAATATAGGTACTAGATAGATTACATATTTAAGTTACAAGTCTTCCAAAAATTAACTAACCTACGACAGTGAGTAATCGTAATCCTTAGTTAAGATTAAATCATTGCTTTAAACTAACACGATTCTCACTCATACTTTTATAACTACCACGGGACTTAATCGCGTAAGACTTACGTTTATTTATGGCCTGATGTTTCGAACGTGACGTTACGTTCGTGGTCACGTCACAGGCAGACTGGCGAGGAATTGTATCAACATCTTGCTGCGCGGGGTTGGCGAACTACCCGCACTTGATCTTGATTATCTAGACACGCGGTAGCGTGTCCAGCCAAGTTCAAAGAAAAAGGAACTGGCGACGCAGCAACCGTGTGTAATATTACACGAACCATTTCGAGCTACTTTTGACCCCTTCACAACTTGAAATTGAAACCTACTTAACCTACACACATGAAATTTGGCACATGTGTTGAAGTCCCTTAGCTTGTACAAAATACAAAATTTCATAAACATAGCTCAAACTGTTATTGATAAATTAACGTTTAAAAACCGACATTTTTGTGACTGACTGACATATAGATCAAAAACCTAACCCACTTCTAGATGACTTAGAAACTTGATATTTGGCATCAAGGTAGACTATTAGGTGCATATAGAGGGAAAAATCTGAAAACTGGAAATTATTGATATTTCGATGGAAAAAAAATAATTAATACTTATAGACCAAAACCTAACCCACTTCTAGATCACTTACAAACCTGATATTTGGCATGAAGGTAGACTATTAGGCGTATACAAAAGAAAAAATCTGAAAATTCAAACTTTTTGACAATTAACCGCGCGTTAGTTTAGTTTTCAGCTTAGGCAAACTGCTTTCATGATGAATACTATAGTAATTTCTGTACAAAAAGTAATGATATCAACAAAAACATAAATGTGAAATGAGAGCCAAGTTCAATATTAAGAATATGTGTCGTTGTTGACTCGCCGACAAAAGAATTGAGATCTATATGGGCGCCAAGTTCTGTGCTGTGTAGAAAATCCTGAAATTATAAAGGATTTGTCTTGGCTAGTTTTTAACAACAAGCCAAATTTTTGAAAAAGTAACATAGATAAATATATATTACCTATATGCCTATACGTAAAAGCTAGCCAAGACAAATCCTTTATAATTTCAGGATTTTCTACACAGCACAGAACTTGGCGCCCATATATATAGATCTCAATTCTTTTGTCGGCGAGTCAACAACGACACATATTCTTAATATTGAACTTAGCTCTCATTTCACATTTATGTTTTTGTTGGGATTCACTTGTACGCTAAGGTTGTAGTCACTTTGCCTACACACAACATTCACGACATCCGATGGTATGAGATGGGATGTTTTTTCACCACGAACGTAACGTCACGTTTGAAACGTCAGGCCATAAATAAACGTAAGACTTACGCGATTAAGTCCCGTTATAAAAGTATGAATTATTGCTATATAAAAATCTTACCCTTGAGTGGCAGAGTAGCCGTCAATGGGATATTGGTTAAAAGATGTTTATGATACCTACTTGGATAAGCAAATATTTGTTTACAAAAGCGAGACAGGTATAAACGCTTCAATAACGATTCCTTTAGATCAGCAACAAACCACTGACAGCTAAAATTTAATTAAGTACGGAACATGGCCCTACACAGCACAGAACTTGGCGCCCATATATATAGATCTCAATTCTTTTATCGGCGAGTCAACAACGCCACATATTCTTAATATTGAACTTGGCTCTCATTTCACATTTATGTTTTTGTTGGGATTCACTTGTACGCTAAGGTTGTAGTCACTTTGCCTACACACAACACTCACGACATCCGATATGGTATGAGATGGGATGTTTTTTCACCACGAACGTAACGTCACGTTTGAAACGTCAGGCCATAAATAAACGTAAGACTTACGCGATTAAGTCCCGTTATAAAAATATGAATTATTGCTATATAAAAATCTTACCCTTGAGTGGCAGAGTAGCCCTAGCCGTCAATGGGATATTGGTTAAAAAATGTTTATGATACCTACTTGGATAAGCAAATATTTGTTTACAAAAGCGAGACAGGTAAAAACGCTTCAATAACGATTCCTTTAGATCAGCAACAAACCACTGACAGCTAAAATTTAATTAAGTACGGAACATGGCCACAGGAATTTATATGGCTAAAATAAAAGCATATGTATATATAAATATCCATTTTGAATTTTTGCACGCTTTTTACACATATTTGTTTGTTTATTTGTAAATTTAAATTCATATTTAGTTTTATTCGTGCGTTTTCGATAGATGGCAGTACCAACATTTACTGCGACTACAAAATTTACTGTGACAATAACATTCTATACTATCTATTCTCTTTGCTATCAGGATAAGGTTTTACGCAAGCAAGCCTGTATCTAGAAAAACATACAGCGGTCAATTATTTATTCTAAAAAAACTGTTTTAATGCGAGTTAATCGTTATACCAATTAAACGCAGCTTGATTATGCAGGTTTACATGTGAATTTAAGTTGCATCTATAATATCGTGTGTGCCTAATCGTGTAATCGTCGTCAAATTTTAATTATTTAGTAGATAAGAGAGTAGTTAGGTTGCATTAATTAGAACTTAATGCAATCAAAACAAAATGTGTTAACTGGTGGAATTTCCGGCGAATAACCCGCGCCATCGTAGCCCTCCTGCAGCGGGTCGCAAAAAAAACCTGAATGGTGTAAATTGAGCCGCACAATGCCCCGCGCGGCCCGGTGTCATTCCAATGTTACTGCAAGAGTTGACATTCTATGCGAGCACCTCAATACAATTAATAGGTCCTAATAGATTTGCAAAGTTTTATAAATTATTCATTGATATCGTATGACTGAAGGTATAAGGATAGTTACCAAAACTCGGCCGGATTTTGATATTCCATTCAAGCTGCATCAGTTATGCTATCGCAATGTGGCCATATGACAACTCTTTTTGATAGTAGCCGTCCTAATTCGTCCTCGTGTGATGCGTTGCGCATTCTTTGTGTGATGTGCGTGGCCGCAATAGTTCATAAATAATTGATGAGCGAGCCGAACTAGTTATTGAGATGATGGTAATGCGTGGAGCCATTACTTCTGAAATATGACTATCAGTGGCGACCATTAAACGTGATTAAAGCAATTTATAATGTTTATTCGGCCGCTCGCGGCCCGCATGCGGCACGCGCCGCCCCCGCGACCCAGGATCAAACGCTTAAATAAAATAGAGTTAACAGCAGCTAAAGGGTTGACGCGTGCCTTCCCCCGCGGCCCGCGCTTTGGCAGCTGCGCGCGCGCCGTTGTGACGCAGCCTTTATTTTTTGTTCCGAATTCGATTTCAGTATCGCATTATCGGCGAGACATCGGCACTGAGTGCTATTTGATTATGTCTCCCCGTCCTACCCCCGCACCTATTCCACATGCATCCTTTCGCTAACGAAAGTGACATTGTTATACCGAACGTTAAGATACACAATAGCAAAAGGTGACATTGGCAAAAGTTTATCTGAATAGAATGTAACTAGATAAATACCATCCACAAAGCTAAAAAATTATGAAAGTAGTATAAATAATCGGAATAACAGCACGGCGACAATATATTTTTATTTTTTATCCAACTTCTGAGAAGAGTGAGTTCTACTTCTGAGTGAGTCTGTGCGAAAAGAGAGAGTTAGATCATATTGGTTCCCTTTAATTCACAACTCCTTTCTAACCGCACAGACTCTTCTCGTTCTCATGCATTAGATAATAAAAGTAGGTACTCCCTGTAGGTACTACGACAAAAATAATATGTCCAAGTGTTTTTGCAGTAATAAGACGTTTTTCAGGTTAATAAGTTTTGAATTTAACAAGCTAATGTTGTGCCGAGGATGGCCTCATCCTAAAGTTTTCGATCCACACAACAGCAACAGGACTGCAAACACATTATAGGTATTGCATTGCACTATTGTCGCATTATCAAGTACTTACCTATAGCTTATTGTAACTATGTATTAGCTTTAAAGGAATTTAATTTGGACTAATGTCGTTTCTCTCCCCTCCCCGTCCCCCGCAGCACAAACAATCAGCGCGTGTTTGCCGCCGGTGTGTACACTCATACTCTGATTACGGCCGCCCCCGGCCCGGCCGGACTGCGGACCGCGTCTGGAGACCGCCGCCTGATTACCTCGCAATGTCACCTCCGGTCACTCCACCCACACTTCAAATTGCACTCCATTTTCAATTTATCATATATGAAATTATGTTAGCTAGCAAATACTTCAAGCTGTAT
Source organism: Cydia amplana (assembly GCF_948474715.1). Lineage (NCBI taxonomy): Eukaryota > Metazoa > Arthropoda > Insecta > Lepidoptera > Tortricidae > Cydia > Cydia amplana. The sequence continues at coordinate 13,308,926 of NC_086069.1, read as the reverse complement.
TCTGAGTAAAGTTAAAAACCTAATCGTTTGTGTATACTGAAAGTAACACTGTATTTTTTCTTTATTTAATAATCTTTATATTAGGGTCTAATTTCTGGATTTTAATAAGTCGCCATATGCGTCAAACTAGTTAACACCCTTCCCTTCCGCGTAAATTAATCGCGTCACCGATATCATCGCGGGCCGCGCGTAAATCACAACCCTTTTACCCCTCGCGACCTATGCCCTGCGGGTTTGCATACCGGTGAAGGGTTGCCCAATCGCGACACTGATTTCCATACGACCTGCGCCCCGCCACGCCGGTGACGCCCCGCGATCTACATATGCATAGACAGCTAGAAAGGGGCGCTACTTTACATACATTTACATAGTTTAAAGTCGCGCCTGCGTGCGGGGATAGACCTAATGTATGTACATACGTACACTGTGGGTTGCATAACATTGTAGGTACCTAAGTATAGTGTAGTGAAAATTGCAGTAAGTTTTATTTTATTTTTGCGTTCTGTTCAGTAATGAGTTTCTTCATAATCAATGAAAGCAAAGAGTAGAAATTCAGAATTCAAAATGTGGAATTTTGCATAGTTTTTTATATGATTTAATGTAGGTTGTAGAAAACAACACAACAAACCAAAGCGATCCTTTGAATTGAAATCTACTAAAACATTTTTAGGAAATTTCGCACCCGATTGCAGCCCTCCCTTTCAATCTTATTAATACGAATTGCCCTCCGCTAATACACAATTGAACTGAATAATCTATGATCTGCTCCCTGCCCCGCGCCCTCACCCCCGCCGCCGTCTGCCGGTCCGTCTGTCCGCGATAGCATTGTGGAGCACATAAACAGGCGCGATAATGGACCCTCCAACCCATTTCCCAAGAAATTCTAAAACTCAATGGAAATTCCATTTGGTATTCCGCGTGCGAGGGGCCCCCTCTAACTAATTTCGGAAAATCTGTTAGCGATTCACTATGAATACGCTCCTTGTGGCGTCTTGTGCTGACATGGTATTTCATTCTTAATAGAAAACTTTTAATTTATCTCGAGCAAGCCGTATTCATAAAAAGCTTGAGCATATGTAGATCAACAGTCATTGATAACCGCATGTAAAATACATGATTTATTAACGCTAAACAGTTGAGTAAAAGCTCGGAAAGTTACGAAGGCTCTAAGAATATAAAGTACAAGAGATAGGTAGGTGATAACTTAATTTCGACATCAATTCTCCTTAATTCGGGTCGTGTTTAGTTTTAGGTAGGTACCTTTATTTCCAAAAGCGTTGTTCGGCTCATATTGCATTAGCTTTATGTAAACTTGTAAAGTTATTTTATGTGTATGAGAAGAGGTCAATGCGGTCAGAGGTTTAATAAATATGAATCTATTCGCCAACACAACGTAAATGTACTAATTCGCAGGTCATCTATTGTTCCGCGTCAGGTGCCCATGCCAACTATACGTGTGTGTCGTGCATGTGTGCAGCTGCAGTGGCTATTGATTAGCGCCGCATCTCGCAATCAGCGCCTCCGCCCCCCGCATCCCGCACCCTTTCCCTGCACCGCGCGACACCACTGTTCGAGTATCCCTCATTAACGACTAGTCGGAGCTACTGAACGACTCATTATGTTTTTCATTGGCTATGTCTGACTGCTGTAAGATAACTCTTGAGTTCGATAGTGAATACCTATAATAAGTAGCTATTAGTAGGTTGGAAATGATAATTCGTACTAACGAAATTGAGAAACTAAGCCAATTCCATCTATACAAAATTACGTAAATGTTAGACGGATAAAGAGCGCTTATATACATATTACTTATGTAACTGTTCATAATCATATTTATGTTATAAACTTTTAATAAATGTCATATACTAAGAAAAAGTGACCAAGGCCTCCAGTGCCCCAGGCTGGAATCCACCTGCACCTGGACAGGCACCTGCCGCAATAGCAGAGGACGCTGGTTCGATTCCAGCCTGGGGCACTGGAGGCCTTGGTCACTCTTCCTTAGTATATGACATTTATTTAAAGTTTATAACTTATATAGTAGTACTAGTGTGTCTACTTGATATAAAAACAAATTAAAATATTTTCTGACAATAATTTTATTTGTTCTAATACATATTTATGTTGTTATATTAAAATTGATAAAGCATTCGCTGCCATAAACTACGCTACATCTTATACAATTTATACTTTGGGAAAGTTTATGTAGAACTGAAAATGATGAGTATATTTACAAGTACGTATTAATATTATAATATCATTTTAGTATTCTATAAAACAAACGTCAAAAGATATAACGTTATTTATTTAAACACAAATGGCGATTGGACAATTTATCCCCTAAATTCACATTAGATTTTAAATTAATCTCAACTAAAAATCACATTAAGTTTGGCACGAGTCATAAAAGTCGTAAATCATCTATATTAAATGTCGCGGCTGATGCGTAATTTCACGGGCAGCCTGCGCGCGGGCAACCCTTCCTCGGGGATGCAAATGATCGGGCAAGATGGCGGCCGCGCTGGCGATAATCTCGCGGGTTAAATAGGGCGCGGCGCGCGGCATGTGACGCGGGTCCCAAGCGGAGTTGCAGGTTTAGCTAACATTGTTTTGTGTGGACGGTACGATTAGATAAAAACATGTTGAACATTTTACATAATATCTTATAACCCATGGCTTTATAATTATGTATTACTTATTTACCATATATTTTAGATTCTAAGAATAAGTACCACAGTGCCCTATAGGCTAAATTTAAAGCAATTAACTATGTACTTAACTAAGTATGAAAACACTGATTTAAACTCACGATTTTTACACATTATTAAATTATACAACGCGATTAAGTCCCGTTGTATAATTTAATAATAAGTATGAAAAGTTCCTCTATAGTCTATGTGATCAGAATAGTAGTTTGTGTTACGAGGGATCAAAATGATATATTTCCGTCAAAGGCGTACATTGAATCCTGAATGAAGCGATGGATTCTACAATAAAGTGCAGAAAAAAGTGAAAACAGTGTGCTAGAACAGAAAAGTGTTACTTTGATCCCTCCTACCAGGGAGGAAAAGTGCCCCTTTGATACCTCCTAGCAGGGAAGAAAAAGCTCTTTTCCGAATAGGAGGTGTGAAAAGAGTATTTTTTATTACTGTTTTATATTCAGCACGGTCTTGATATACTTTTTAAATGACGTTTTTACTAAAGCTAAAAGCTGCGACAAAATAAGTACCTATTTATTCGATTTTCGCAAAGATTATAATAGATACTCGTAGGAAAAGTTTACTTTTTGTGTAATTTTACCCGACTTGAGAGTTGAAATTAGACAATTTTACTATTTTTTGCCCTAATTTATCTAGAAGTTGTTTTTCTTTTCAGAACTTTTATATATAAAAACGCAATAAATATGACTAGGTAGGTAGTAGGTACTCGTAGTACCTTTAAATTAGTCAACAATTTTTACAAAATAACCAAGTAAGGACTGTATCGTTAGTTATAAATACAGATAAAACCTGCTCTAACTGTTGACGTGTGTATTATTTTGTTTTACTATGTTCTTAAGGTATAATCTGGGGGTATTTTTAAGCCACATCTGATATAAGAAGGTTTTACATTTATTTTATTTTAGGGACTTTATGATGATTTCAATAACGTCTAGCAAATATAATTTGGACAAGCCTATCGAGCTTAATTTGAGACTATTTCACCGATTCCTTACGTACGATTTAAAGAAACAAAAGTTTAATATGCTGCCAAAATATGTCATCTAAGTGTCCTTTTCATGATTGCTCAATTGAACATCCACAGAATAAATCTGTGGAATTTTAAAATTTACATGAAAACGACTTTTTATGCAACATTTTGGATTCCCGTCAATTTCTAAAAGCGAAATGAGGGAAGCAGCTAAAAGAATCTACCGAAATCCAAAGCCTAACGGACATTCATGGCGTTGAACCATGGCTAGAACAGGTCGATAGAAACGCTCCATGATGGTTATATTGTATACCAAAGTCGGGGTTGTCGTAAGTAACATACCATATTCTCTAAAAGGCCACCATGCACGGATCCAAAACTATTATTCCAACTAAAAGAAACGATTAGACTATGCCCAGATGTTTCGCTTTACGAATTATGTGTAATTGCTGTTTACATACTTAGTACGATATTTTTTTGGGTAATATCTCGTCTTGTTCGCAAACCGCAAATTTTCTTGTAGTATTTGTCCACAATCGTTGTTGTTACTCGGGAGGATTAGGTAAATATTGTCCAAACCATATGCCATATGCTTTACGTCGATCTCCCAGGACGAAATGTTACTTATTATTAAAGCACTAATTAAACTATATGTGTAATTTTTAAATAAAAATATAATACCAGAAAAAAACGGCTAAGTAAAGTTGTATTTATAATAAACGATACGGTCTTTAATAATCAGTAATATATGACGACAGAAAACTAAAACCACCCACTTGTTGAAAACAATTTCCAAGCTAATACATTAAATAATAATGAAGAGTGTTGAATCACAGCGGTCGTTCAGCGCCCCCGCACAAATATGATGCACTTTTTATGACCCCGTGTAAACAGCGCATTTGTGACCCCCTCCCACCCCTGGGGTGACCCCGCGGACACGCAATAAGGTGCGCAAATATAGAAATCAGCGTTCGCTCAAGCCGCCCTCAACGCGCTACGGCGAATGGCTACGTTGCGTTGACCGCCCGCTACGACGCTACGCCGTAGTAGCTCCTACCTAAACAAGCTATAACGTTTAATTACGGGTTAGCTTAAAATTAAGTTTTAGTATAGACTTATAGGCTAATTAGGCTAATTAGTCAATTTGTGTAAATATGTCCTATAATACTTATTTATTTATTAATGACAGTGGTATAATTAGTGTACTGTTTGATAGCCGTGGCAAAATGCCGGGACGACGCGAGGAAGATGATAGAATAATTTGTATAGTCGCAACTGGTCAAGATAGTCTTTATTTAATATGTTCTTAAACGCTTTTAAAATAATGTACATAATTTCGAGCTAATTCTAAAGTACAATTTCCTAAAATTTAATTTTAAAGCTACCCATATCAGCATAAAATAATACATATTATGGTTAAATTCCAAACACCCCAAAAACGTAATTCATAACTATTTTGTGCCATTGGTGTCATTGTTTCATGTAGCAAGGCACTTTTTTATTATGTACATTGCCTATACAATGAGCTGTATTATAATCTGTAATGATTCATAATACGCGAACGGCTCGAGTACACTTTCTTTTATACCTAACTAAAGTGTCAGGAGTAAGCCACTTATTTACATAGGTAGTTGTTCTCCGAATGCAAGAGCGAGACTCGCTAAGTCAACCTAAGTGTCTGCTTAACTCCTTCGTACGTCTCTGTTGCGCAAAATTAACAAATCGAAGAACATTCGGGAACTCATTAAAAGCTTGTTCTACCATAACCATGCGCGAGAGCAGCCGCCGAGTTTTTTCCTCCCGACTCGAACCCGATATCGGAATTCGCGCATCGCCGCAACCCGCCGTCTCCCCTTTTCCAAAAAAATTAAACAGCTTTTAAACGCGGATCGCTCGATCCGTTCGGCGAAAGCGAAAAAAATCATCTCAGGTAATCGAAATAATGGCGAGGACGCGCGAAAAAAATTCACTAAGGGCGGAAAAAAAGAAACGGATTCTAACAAAAAAGTTCAATTTTTAATTCGACGGTTGCGAGTTGAGGGGTGAGAGGTGCGCGGCGGGGGGTAGTGGTGCGCGCTGCGCTGCGCTCGGCTCAGACGCCGCCCGACCCGCGCCGCGCTCGCTTGGCCGCGCTCGTGCCTTACTCGCTGGAACCCGCTGTTGACGGTACTCGCTACGCTCGGTTGTCGACTTTTCCCGCTGCGCGCTGTTGTTTCACCACTGCTCGGCCATGGTGCTGTCAGCCTGCGTGCGCGCCGCGTCGCGCGGATACTGCTCCTACCGTGAGTACTGTACCACACACACGAGAAAATTTCGCACCAAAGAAGTTATGGCATATTAAAATAATATATGTAATGATATGTGTGCAAAATATTCTTATCATCATTTTCCTCGCGTTGTCCCGGCATTTTGCCACGGCTTATGGGAGCCCGGGGTCCGCTTGGCAACTAATCCCAATAATTGGCGTAGGCACTAGTTTTTACGAAAGCGACTGCCACCTGACCTTCCAACCCAGAGGGTAAACTATCCTTAATATGCAAAACATCCCTTAATTGACACTCGCCACATATTGATTATTATTATCTAACTAAATAATCATGCAACTATCCTATTTGAAATACTATCACTAAGTAATGAGCAGTGATCCGTCCATGATTCACCTCCATAATGTAAGTAAACATCCAGCTCATACGTTACTAGCAACAGATGGATTTGTAATTTCAAGGTAAGTTTAGTTCAGGGATGTTGCGGATGCCGATTTTTTGACATCCGCGGATGCGGATGCGGATGCGGATTTTTTAAGGCTCACATCCGCGGATGCGGATGCGGATGTCAAGATAGCACCATAAAAAACGTCAAATATTACATTTTAGTAATTTTTATTTCAAAAAACCTGCCAAGTGCGAGTCGGACTCCCGTTCCAAGGGTTCCGTACATTAAGTCCCACTCACGCTTGACTGCTGATTTCTAATAGGTTTTTTTTGGTTAATGACTAAATTACCTAGCAGTCTAGCACTTACGCCGATACTAAGGCGTTTCTGTATCGACCTGTTCACATCCGCATCCGCATTAAATCCGCATCGATTTTATGCGGATGCGGATGCGGATGTTGAAAATAATGCGGAAGTTCCGCGGTTGCGGATGCGGATGCGGATGTTCGCAACATCCCTGGTTTAGTTCATGAGTTTTACTCTTTCTGTTTATTTTGTAGATCATATTGGTTTTGTTCTTGTTTTTATCAGTATCAGTAGTCTGTTTCTCCTTTAACTGTTAATTTTAGGAAAACCTAATTGTAAACTACTTATTTAATCAGTAAACGATGGTAAAAGTAAAGGATGGTACAAGTAAAAATAATTATTAAAAATACATATTTTGACATAAGTACATACATAATTAACTCTCATTAAATCAGATTAATATGTTTTTCTACTTTTATAAACCGCCAACATAATTATACTTCTTATATACTATTTAGGTATAATAGGTGTTTAATTGGTCTCTCGATTTGGATTGAAATTTAGCAATTCAAATGATTCTTAAAGTTAAATATGACGTTTACATCCCACATTTACATAAGTGGAACGTTGACATATAAGCAAACCTCGCAACCGAGCTAGCAAATCTGTAGCAGTTGTACGTCAGGGTTATCACTACTACGTATAAACTAAAGTGCAAAAAATATTTTTTCTTTGTTTTCAAACAAACCAATATTTTCAAGCAATGAAAATTCCATGTTAATATTTGAAAGAAATACGAAAAAAAAAACGGAATTTTATAAACAAAATAACAGATAAGTACATTGAAACGACCTGTTAATTTATATTATTTGTAAGTAAATTAAACCGGGTTATATCGGAAGAGGGTCACCATGTTCTCGATCAATTTTATTAATCTTACATACAATAAAGTTAAAGCAAAATGGTTCATCATAATCGCCAACCCTGACACAAAACTGTCATATGCTACAGTTTTGCTAGCTCCGTTGCGGGGTATGCATATAAGTGATATAAGGTATCGTTTATGTTTTCTAATTTAAATAGGTATGAAAAATTTCCCGGTTTAAAAGCTAAAAATAATCAAGTACGACTATTACTATCTAATAGCATTTCTATGCTCCAGTTATCTAAGTATGTATTTATGTATATAGATATAATGTATATCATCGCCTTATACCCATAGCACAACTGTGTAAGATTGTCCCCAAATATTGATTTATATTTTACTATTACAACTAGGTACTAACATATAATAATAATCATTTATTTACAAACAAGATATATACAGTGGTATTACTAGAAGAAATTAAAAACTAGCTTAAATCTAAAATAGGTCCTTGAGGCATTGTACCAAGAGTGCTGGCGACATTTCCTTGCTGTATCGCAATGCTGATACGTTGTGCGAGGTAGCCGCCAGCTCTTCGGCCACCAGTTACGTCAACCAGACGCTTCGCGATTTCTGCGAACAACTTCTGCGCGCTGGGACCCCATGGACCTAGAGTTTCAACTCCAAATGGTACAAAATGGTACTCTCTACCGAGGCTCTTATATTTACATAAATATAATTACATAAATATTGATACATTAATTCTTACAATGCTGAACGTGTTCGATGCTGACACGGAATCACATTAAAGGCCACTTCCGCGACGGAGGTAATGGATAAAACCGCTATATGTCATCAACGCTGACTCAATCGACGATTAAACCTTAATTAATTGTTGTCAAAACAATACAATGCTAATTGACGTATTTACCTGCCGTATTATACAACAACTTATTTCTTCTTCTTCTACACTTGTTATTATACTTACTATACCTAGTCAAAAGTATTTTCCATACAAATTGGTCCGTTTGCTCCTGAGAGTAGGTTCATTAACACATTTGAATTATGTACTTTTAGAAGAGTAGTTTTAATAGTGTAGGTAAGTGATGAATATCAGAAAGCACATACACTTACTTATAAGTAAATTCATCCGGCTCTACTTTTTCCGGTAGATAATGTCTGTACATAATGTATTAATTCTTTATTCTAAAAAAACACATAATACATAGAATACGATAATGAGATATAAATCAATCCTTTAACTTTACTCGTATTAAATAATTTATCAGTCAGTCATCTCAGCTAAGGGTCTTGCCTTGAATACAATTGCATATATGTAGGTACTTAGCTTTACATCTATAATTTCACGTTCATAAGGACCGTTGGTTCTTAGCAGGCAATACAGGGTGTTGCCTGTTACATGAGCAAATAATTAAAACATATATTATACTCCTCAAACTATAAAAATTTTGTTAAACAACTTTTAAAAATTATGAATCCTTTAGACTTCCTCTTGTTCATACAAAATAAATATTGCCTTCAATGTACGCTGACATCAGTGCGATTTACGTTACTTGTCACGCTTTAAACATAACACAATTTGCAATACATTGCGTCTTAGAATAAATTTTAAAGTGTAATAAAAATCAAAACATAAGTTACCTAGTTTAAAAAGTTGCTGAACAAATGTTGGTCAGTTTGAGGAGTACAGCCTACAGTTTAATTTATTGCTCCTGTTACAGGAAACTCCCTATATATATACATAGTATTAATTTATATTTAAACCCAGGTAATGCTGTTGAAGTGACTAATAATAAAGACTGATGCAATAACAGTTTATTTAGGTAGACGTTTAAAATGGCAATACAACAACTCAATAACTTGCCAGAAGTTGACTGGTCCGGAGGACAGGTAGTTTATGGAATGGCCTTTACCGAACAGTACGGTTACCATCAGTTTGTCACTGACATAAACGCCGTCGAGAACGTAATTTACTTTCTATACATCTCGCTCGCACTCGCATATTAGTGCAAACGGGATGTATAGAAAGTAAATTACGTTTTCGACGGCGTTTATGTCAGTGACAAACTGATGGTAACCGTACTGTACTGATATAGTTACTTTACTTATTGTAGTATCCACCTTCAACTGTGAAAAAAAGACAAATCTTAACACAGTAGATTATATTATATAGTATTGTAAAACATGAGTAAATGCTCAGTGTGACTACCACCAGTTTGGTATTGGCATAAAACGCTATTCAGAACGTAACTTACTTTCAATGCATCTCGCTCGTACTCACATATTAGTGCGAGCGAGATTTATATTACCTAGACGTTAGCATGTATGTCAGTTTTGACACTGTCAGTGACTCGGGTGGTACGGGTACTGGACAGAGATGTACAAAATGGTTTTAAAAAAGAATTTAAATACAAAATGCAAAATACTTTTCAGATTTACTATTTCAAATGCAAAATACCAAATAGTTTTGCGTTTTGTATTTCAAATGCTAAATGCAAAATAGGTATTTTCAAAATACTTTTTCAAAATAAAATACCTTTTGACCAAATCTCAGATATTTTTATTTATTTTAGGTATTTATCATGAGAAATAGAGACACAATGCCGAGCCGAACAAAAACGTCTAATAACATGGCACCTTATGCATGACATTTTGGTCATATTTATCAGTACGCGTATCAATGGGCTCGCGGCTCGTCTCGTGGCTCGCAAGCTCGTCGAGCTAATATAATTTAGACACTAACGGCACGGCATAAGGTTTATAACCGAATGACAAGCCGAACGCGAGTGTGTCGAGGCGAGCCACGAGACGCGCCACGAGCCGAGCCGCGAGTCTAAACCGCCTATAAGGCGCGCACTCTGACCAAAGAAGAAATAAGTTTTTGGCAAAAATTTAATTTTTGGTACAAGCTTTTATCGCAGACTGTACTTTTCTTACGACAGACAACTAATACTCATAGAGACAATTCTAAAAACCCCTAACACAATTAGGTTGCGTTATTTCATCACAGAGTTCCTATGGCCCCCTCCTGTCTCCATCATCAGATCAGTTCGACAGTCAGTACCATATTATTGTATTGTCATCAGAAGTATCAGATCTACATACAGCTGCCAATTTTCATGACGCTACGATCCTTGGAAGATGGTTAAATTAGTTACCTTAGATTCCATTACATGTTAGTTACATACAGGTCGAGAGTTCCTATGGCCACCTGTCTCCATCATCAGATCAGTTCGATAGTACCATATTGTTGTATTGTCATCAGAACTACATACAGCTGCCAATTTTCATGACGCTACGATCCTTGGAAGATGGTTGAATTAGTTACCTTAGATTCCATTACATAGTTAGTTACATACAGGTCGACCTAATAAAAGCTTGTTAAAAAAGGGCGCGCATGGCTAGCAGGCCCCTCTATCGGTCAAATTCGGCAATACAAGCATCATTCGTTCATTTCATTTTGTTTGAATGGTAATGTTGACTAAACTTAATCACAAAGTATTTTGCATTTTGAAATTAATATTAAAAATGCAAAATACATCTCTAAAAGTATTTCAAATAAAATACAAAATGTTTTTTACTAAAAGGCATTTAAATGCAAAATACAAAATAGGTATTTTGCATTTTGTATTTGCATTTTAAATAGAAGTATTTCAAATAAATCGCATCTCTGGTACTGGAGCATAGAGAGGAACATAATGTGTTCTTATTCTCATATTAATTTATTATACTTTTAAGTTGCTGACATTTTTATTCGCACAAACTCAAAAACATCAGTGTCTGCCAGTCATGACAACTGTAACGACACATCATATTATCTTAAAATAAACCTTAATCGACTCAGTGGATTAATATTGTTGATAATTAAGTTGGTGATTATTGAATTAATAATTAAGAACCGGGCTATTTGGTTATTTAATTGTGCAATCAACTGTAACTGCGGGCAACGATGTTTAAAGAAAGCATTATTATATATAATTATGTAAAAACTCCTTTAACATTGAATTTACCCAGATTTACTTTACCATTTTATTTAAGACTATAAAACCGGACAGAGTTGCGGAAACAGATATGCAGACAATGGGTATAATCCTAACAAGACGTTTGATAGACGTCGGTTCATTTTTTGCAAATAAACGTACAATACTTGAAAAAACAAGCCAACATAGAATTAGTTCCGCAACATTCTCATTGTATTACTATATACGAATGTATGAAAAAGGATTCCTAATCCGCGCCATAAAAAACAGACATTTGTCGTTTTTACGCAAAAAAACTAAGAGTTGACCTGCGAGACGTCTGTATCTAGTTTCTGTGTCTACCCTTTTGTTACCGGGCAATGTCTTGATGTAGTTCGCAAATCCCTTCGCCGACATCCCCCGCGCCCTGCTCTATAAAGTGCGCGGCGCGGCGGGATCATCCCTCGCAGGTACGGCTCCCACGCAGTTCATCCCTGCACTACTTAATGCATGCATTATAATCGCTTCATAAAAAATATTGCATGACATTCAATCCAGTAATAAAAAGTTACGATTGAATTTTATTCTTTGTGTTTCATACATTTCGGTGCTTCCATTTTTTGCCATGCTTAAAAACATGAAGTAACCTTACAAAAATGTCCAAATGTATTTCGACATCGGATGACAACCAGTACAAAATCATGTAGGTACTCGTAAAGTTACGAGTACCAACACACAGAAAAAAAGAAAATCGTAAGTCTAATCGCGATAGACTTGCTGATACATAAAATGTTTAAAATTACAAATTAATTGTTTTAAAACACATAACACATTTAACACATATTTAAATAATTAACTTAACAAACCCTATGCTACGTTTTCGTAGCTTTTTCCTCTTAGCGTAGCATTTTCGTAGCTACGACAAGGACTAGTCATACTTCCACGAGATTTGCATTTGATTGAGTCGTTAATAGTTAATTACGCTTTAATACCCACTAGTGAAGTAGCCTCGAGTGTTAATCAAGTTTTAGTTGGTTTAATTAGATTGTGGTGACACCCGATACCCGAATGTGCTGCGTTATAGAGTCGGACTCGGCATTAGAATGGCAATGATCCGGCCCTCGCGCCTCTACAGCTTCAGCTGAGCCGATTAATCCAGCTAATTACTTAATTCCCCTTACGGAAGTAAGATAAACCACGCTGATCGACTGTTAGTTAGTCGCAATAGATGACCTTCTACTAAACCGCTCGGTAATACCGAGTGTTCGACGCTAGAGCTTTTGATGAGCGACTTCAATTTTATCTGAAAGCAATTTGAAGTACAAATCGTCATTTAATCGGCTTAATGTGATCCGAGGCGTCGTGGGTGCCGGTGCGGTGTAATTGGAGTCGTGTGGCTTCGGCTGATGCGGACCCCGCGGGGGAGCCGCGCGGGCGGCGCGGTCAGGTGGAGGCCGCCACCATGCACCCGCCTCCAGGTGCCTCCAGTCAGACTCTCCGTCTATATATTACCCACGAAAATAATTTAAAATATGAAAATCTTTAGAGTAGCAACGAATTGAATAATATATGTTTTTATTTTTGTTGTTTCAGAAGAGTCGGGCGAGCTCATCAAATCGCCCTCCCCGCCACCCAGCCACGGTATGTACTTACTCGTATAATTATTAATGACTTACGCTTATAATATATATCGCCTCATCATTTATACTGAGACGCCGACAGAAAATTTCCAAAATAACGAAACTTTTCACGTGTAAACAAATTGGAAAGTTCTCATACTTTTGCGTGGAGAAAAAGTTTAGTGAGATATTTTCCAATATTTGCCTATTTTTTGCACATGCCTATATACCATTTAGGTAATTGTTTTTGTTAAATATTTGATTTGACATACTTGCCTCCCATTCAGACTTGATAAAAAACGGTTAAAGCGCACTGACACTATAAGTACAATGCCAGAGCTTTGATAGCAATTTATCTTAGTGAACATCATCTTAGCGGCGTCTTTGTTGCGCGACACGCGCGGGGCGGATAAGCGCGCGCGCACTCGCGACAAAAAAACTCACCCCTTTCGCACGCGCCTCGTCTCAACCCTTTCGCTTTCTTTACGGTCACGTCCTGGACTTATGAGATTTTTATGATCACATAGTTATTTTTTAACTGACATGATGTATTGACTGATTTATTCAGACAAGATTTTTTATGTGCGCGGGGTGTTCAATTATCAATGAATTTATTTTATTTAACAAAGTACCTACCTATAGTTTGAAAGAGTTTTATTAAACTTGTTTTATTAATAATTGAAGTACTCAACTAAATCTGGTAAATTTAAGTATAAATATTGAATGATTTCCCTCCCATAGCAACAACTATAATATTCTAACGATATTGCATACGTTAAACTCCATTAAACAAAAGCAGCAACATTTCACATCAAGAAAAACTTAAGACGTTGTACCTAAATTCTTACGTAACAAGAACAAACTTTACGGTGACATAATTTTAGCGACGCACTGACTTCGGCTTCGTCTCACGCTTAAAGTGCGTAATCCTTGCGAGGGTTCACATTTGCATTCAATTTCCGGATGCGGCCGTGCGACGCGCGCCGCCCGCCCTAGTGACAGCCACTCAGCATCGTACATATTCATGAGGACGAGAATTTGGTAGCTGCTACCCTACGAGCGATGGTTGGGTCAATTATTGTTCCTGACTTGAGTGAAACAGAGTGATTATACTTTCAGTTCTATAGGCCTTAGTAGAGGCCTTCCCATGGGAAAAGTTGGCATTACAATTAAAGTTCCGAAACAAATGGCATTTTTAGGGTTTCGTAGTCAACTCGAAACCCTTATAGTTTCGCCATGTCCGTCTGTCCGTCCGTCATCGGCTTTGCTCCGTAAATAATCATTAAGTGCTAGAAAGCTGTAATTTGGCATGGTTACATAACACAGAACGGTAAAATAAAAAGTACGAAAAAATTTTTTAGGGTATTTTAGGGTACGTCTCATGATCTTAAACCCAAGGATAGGTCTTTCAAAACTATTTTTGTTTTTTAATAACGTGGATATTTTCGAAAATAATCGCTCCGAAAAAAAAGTGTCCCCCCCCCTCTAACCATGGGTCTACAAAATATGAAAATAATCGTAAAAAAAAGATTGTCATTTTTCCATGAAATCTACAGCGAATATGATTGCCAGCCGTTTTTGAATTATTGTTCTTTTCTTACAGGGAACCCAACTGTAAGGCTCAGATTTGATTTATTTTTATATATGTTATAGAGTAGTCTAAAATAACATAAACGTATTTTTTTTAGCTGCCCAAACTCACTACTGAAAATTGACCAAAACCTGTAACTTCTGTAGAGAGTTTTGTTCAAATAAATTTCTTGAGTTAACCAAGAAAATTCTGCAATGATTTTGATAGCACACGCAGTGCAAGGGTTATTTATGTATACGTTATAATTTCATAGAAGTTTGACGTTTAAAATAACACACGCACTGCGAGTGCTAACAAAATCATTGCAGACTTGTCTTGGTCTAACTCTAATTAATTACTGGTTTAATTATGTTGGAGAACATGAAAAAGTTACGTACACACACGTTATTTCGGCTAAACGCATTTTTTCCACAAAAAAAAAACCTCTTCAAATTTAAGTTTCATACTTCTCATCGTTTCATTCACTTAAGAGCCACATATGACATAGTTTCGCGCGCTTCTTTGTGCAAGATATATTTTAGGCGGTGATTAAGCCATGGTCTCTTGAGAATGTTCTTATTTTGGGTTGCAGATGGGTCGGCGAGCGGCGAGGGCGAAGGCGAGGGCGAGGCGAGCGGTGACGAGCGGCCACCGTCGCCGCCGCGCGCGCCGTCCGCGCCCCTCCCGCACCCCTCGCACCCTCACCACCCCGCGCACGCCCATCACCACGCGCACGCGCTGCCGCTGCCGCTGCACGCGCCGCAGCCGCCGAATGTCTTCGTGAGTGTTTAGTAGAAACTATTTCTCAATTTTTAGCTTTACTTAATACTTATTCCCGTCGTTTACTCGTCGCTCGAAATGCCTCACTTGATTTGACTAACGACGAAGTTTAAAACACTAGACAAATATTAAATGATTAACAAGAAAATATCCCTTAAACCTTTGGAACTCCAGCATTTAAATATGTATATTGCTTATATCGACGATATGACTCTCCGATAAACTGACATGATTATCTCACTGGGAGCAATACGTATGAAAAGGTTAAAGGGATAAATCTGTCTTTGTACCTACTACTTGATATTGACATAATGGTAGGGTATGTCGTTGACATGTATCAAATCCTCTTATGATGAGGTTTGTAATTTACCTCTATCGCAAGATCGCAACCATGACACTCTTATATAGTTTAAAAGTATCCCGGTTTTCAGGAAGTTCTACCGCCGCCATATGTGTCGATGGCATAAAGAAGAACTTATTTACCCGAATCGAAAAGCAATATTGTCTAAAATCATTAACACAGGTGAATATGTTGACAGGGTGGCAGCGGCGCGGGCTCGGCGCTGGCGCAGCTCCAGCACCTCCTCCTCACACAGCACGGCGCGCATTCGCTACTGTTACACACACAGGTATGTACATTAGTCTTACATACATAAATATTTACCTATTTAGCACTTATTTTAGATGCTTGGTAAAGAAGTTGCTCACTGATTTTCTTACTTAACATACTACAAATCAGCTTCATGTAGCCAAGCTTTCAACCAGCCCGCAGCTGACAATTATAACTTCTTACCAAACTTCTAAGTTAAATGGAACACCTACCTATAGTAAAACAATAGTAAAACGCTAAATAAACATAAATTGATTTTTTGAAGGCAGTTTTGAAACCAACAATATAGCTACTTCAGCTACGTTCTTGTCACTATCAACATCTATGATGAAATGAATGACGAATTGTACACCGAGCTGCCAAAATTACATGGAGACACTATGAATGGATTCATTCTTAAAGTAGTTATCCAATTTAGTGGCCGAGTATACATTCAAATTGCGTCAACGGCAACAACAGTAACGCAATGTACTAATAAAAGTACCTAAGTACATACATCACCTGCATCAATAAAACTTCTTGCAGTAATGCTGCAAGAGCGACGATACTATATTCGCCATCGTTCGCCATCGAAATGTACATAACCTTAAGCTTCTAAGGTCACTGCGGGCAAGACCGTCTACAAGGCAAGTCCGTCTACACGTTATAACTTTTGAATCTGAAGGCGTATGCCGCTTTGGAGTCTAGTCGATTAATCAGTTTTGCGCGTTCGTTCCTTCACTCTAAAACAGATGGCGCTGTGACAACCAATTTCAGAGCAATCCGCCTAAATAAGTCATTTCGTGTTTTGAACTCGAAGTCATAGTTCGACAGCCGTTCGAAAAAAATTGTTAAAAATAGTTTTTCAAAAGATTGTGGATCAGAAAGTACCTACGTAAGTAGCATAAGAACCAGTTATCTGTATTCTGTGTTTAAAATATCAGAAATTGGCTTAGTTTTGTAATTATACGTTCCACCATTTATCACATTAAAATTTGACTAAGTTCGGAAGTCCGTCTATTATGTACAAGGCAAGTCCGTCCGTCCGTCACTTTCGTTAAATCAGAGATTACCAACTGTTTTTGCGACTTTAATATTATAACGATTAGATAAGGTATCGACAAATCCTCCTGACATTGCGCATGATGTTAGTTTCCTAAATTTTCATCTCAGTAAATTAAAAGAAACGAATAAAGTACATTTTAAGATATCTATAGGTCTTTTATTTCGGAAATCCAAAAAAATAATTACGTGTAATTATTAGCCAAAAAAGGTTTACCACCCCATTTTCGTAGTATATGGCGACTTGCCTTTATATTAGAAAAATGGCGTTTATTTCGAATCTGGACCCTATATTAACAAGTTGAAAGTACACTTTTCATTGTCTTGATTCATTCTTTTTAGGAATTCGACTACGAACATATACGCATGCACCCATAGATTGGCTGATATCATTACTAGACGGACTTCCCTTAAACTACAAGGGAAGTCCGTCTACTCGCCGATTTTTTAAAACTACGATTGTTTTTGCTTAATTTGTGATTAAAATGATCTGTCACTATGGCTAAGCTATTAATTATTAAATTCTTCATCGTATGCGATTACAAACGGTAACGTAGGTGAATAATTAACGCAACTAGATCACTCCAAAGTAAAAAAATAATAATAAAGTATGCGTCTTGGCCACAGTGACCTCGTATATATATATTTTTTCTTTTTTTGCAAGTATCAAATTAGTATTGCTGCAAAATATAATGGTGGTGATCATAGATTATAATAATATGTATATTATGTATTATACGTTGTATTGCAGGTACAGCAAGCGGTGGCGCAGGCGGCGGCGCAGCAGCTGCAGCAGCTGCAGGCGCGTGCGGCGGCCGGCGCGCACGCCGCGCACGCGCACCTCGCGCCCGACCGCACCATCGACCTGCACGGTAACACTCCCGTCTTTCTAGACCAGAAACAGACAGGTGCGACATCGCTCGCTTTTCTTACCATATATCATGGCATGGCGAACTTCTACTTATAAGCACGTATACATTGAAAAACCTATATCGTTCGTTTAATAATATACATGACCTATTTCTTGATAAACTTTTCCCAAGGTAACTTTTCTTAACTAAATCAAATTAAAATTAAATAGTTCTTGTTATTTACGTTAGAGATTTGTTTAAGGGGAAATGAGGCAAATAAATGTAAAATTACTGATAGTCATGAAGTTAAATATAAAATACTGACGCATAGTTTTCCCATGTTTCTACACCAGTAAATTGTTTACCTCACAAGCCAGAATATGACAATTCGTGTTTATTTCACCAGAGGGTCGGTCGCCAAGTCCTCGGCGCACGCCTCCCGGCGCAGGCGCATTCCTAACGCCGATGACGCCGGGCTCAGGTCGCGCGCGCTCTCCGCTCCACGCGCACGCGCACGCACACACGCCCTTGCACGCGCATGCTCACAAGCCGCGAGCGCTCGAGCCCGCCGCCGACGACACTGCTGACCTTGAGGAGCTGGAACACTTCGCGAAGACGTTTAAACAGCGCCGAATCAAGCTCGGTGAGTTCACATAATTATTATATAGGTAGTAGGTAGTAATCACTTTATGATACACGACATAGGTTTACATACTATCTACAGAAATTAATGTACAAATTACAGAAATCCTTTATAGGTGAACTTGTAAAGGTTTTCTTCGAGCTAACTAACATATATATATTGCGCACCTACAAGCAGCTAAAACACAAAACACTCTTGTTTTTAAAACAATTGAATACAGATACCTATTCTATTATTGTCAACAGGATTCACTCAAGGTGACGTGGGTCTAGCAATGGGCAAGCTTTACGGGAACGACTTTTCCCAAACGACGATCTCGCGCTTTGAGGCGCTGAACCTGAGCTTCAAAAACATGTGCAAGCTGAAACCGCTTTTGCAAAAGTGGTTGGAAGACGCAGACTCGTCGCTGGCGGGCGGCGGAGGCGGCGGCGCGCCCGGGCCCGGCGCGCTAGCTGAGGCCGTGGGCCGCCGCCGCAAGAAGCGCACCAGTATCGAGTCGGGCGTGCGCGTCGCGCTCGAGAAGGCCTTCCTGCACAACCCCAAACCCACTAGCGAGGAGATCTCCGCGCTGGCAGACGCGCTAGGCATGGAGAAGGAGGTGGTCCGCGTCTGGTTCTGCAACCGCCGCCAGAAGGTAAAGCGCACGCGCCACGAATCCGACGTGATGGCCGGCGTCGCGCCGCCGCTCACTAACGCCGCTTGTTGGGGTGTGCAGGAGAAGCGCATCAACCCGCCGCCGGGAGAGAGCGCGGGCCCCGGCGCGCTGTCGCTGTCGCTGCCGAGCGCGCTGCACGCCGCCGCGCTGCAGCCCCTGGCGCTGCTGGCGCGGCGTCCGGCGCCCGGCGACTGACCCGGCGCGCAGATGTTCGCGCTGCCCTCACATATCCCGTCGCTGTAAATAGGCGCCGCTGCCCCCCGCACTGTACATACGCATATTAGCGGGTGGGCGCGCAGCGCCGGCTAGTCCGTAAGTCTATCTTATAATGTGAATTCTATTTATGTTTAGTGGAGCTGCGGCTCGGAGTGTAGGCCCTCGAGCGATGCGCGCCCGCGGCCCCGGTGCCGCGGTCATATCAGTAGCGCGCCGCGCGTGCGTGTATGTACGGTGGATGTGTAGAAAACTATCTATATGTTACAATAAAAGATGATAGAGACTATTACTCTGAGTTTTATTTATTTTCCTGAAAAACACGGCCCCGCCAGATGGTAAACGGACACCGTAGACGATGGATGTTTATATATACAGTTGCCATCAGATATATCAGAACGTGATACCCAAGAGACGGGAAAAGGAACGACGATGGACAAAAAATGAGATGGGAAGACGAGTTCAGGCAGGTGGCTGGAGCCTTGTGGAGAAGACCAACAGGCCAAAATCTCAAAACGAAAAAGTTTCAAAATGCCGGAAAACCAGAATGTCTATTGTTTTTTCTTAAAAAATGCTATTATGACACCACGTCGATTAGAGTTGTTTTATAATTTAGGACAAATAAAGACAATGACATTATGATATTTAGGTGCAAATTTGAAACCAAAGCTACGTATCTGAAGGCCACTGTAACACAAAAGGCGTCAGACGTTCACAGTCAGCTTATAGGTACACCCCTGCATTCTGTTGCTTTATAGGGTTCGAAACGTCTGGTTGTATTTATTAAACTAATTATACGCGATAATCTGTTTCCATAGTTTTTATTTCATAACCACATCAACTATTGCGGTAACCGAAGACAAAAATTAAAATTTCTCGTAACTAAAATAGTCGTGCGCGCCGCCATACATACGCGCCGCCGCCGCCGGCTCGTCCACTCGGCGCGCCGCGGCGCGACCCGGTTATTGATAAGGACTGTAAAATCAGGTCCAGCATCAGAAACAAGCGATCTAAGCTCTTGCAGTGTTCGAGTAGTTACGAGCGTAGTACGAGTTCGGTAGAGTAAAACATGTGCCTACCATTAAAACATCTTCTCCAACACGCTGGCAAACTTCTTCTTCTTCAGTCGGTCCCCCAATACTGAGGATCGTGACATCATGTCCTTCTGTTGAAGACCAGGTTCCTCCATAGGGTTCTGTTCCCCGCCAAGCGCATGGCCTCGTGCAGTTTTGTTTGCATAGGTGCCGTGATTTGAGAACACCATTTAGTAGGAGGAGGTCTGAGGTCTCGGGCCTTCAACTTGGCCCGTCATTATTACTCTTTCCAGGCTATCCGGAGAGCGACGTGAGAGGTGTCCGAAGTATGAAAGCATTTGGTCCTGGCATATCGTTGACAACCGGCGTTTAATGCGTAGCTCCTCCAGTATGGACCGATTGGTACGCATTGCCGTCCACGGTATTCGTAGAAGCCGGCGCCAACACCAAATCTCAAACGTGTTAATACGTTTGGTCAGAATGGCTCGGTTAGTCCATGTCTCCGAACCATACATAAATAATGGGAAAACCTGAGAACGCACAAGTCTAACCTTCGTCCTTCTTAATATGCTACGATCCTTCCAAATCTTATCAAGCCGAGCCATAGCTCCCTTCGCTATTTGAATCCTCCGGATAATCTCTCCGTCACAGCTACCATCGCTAGATATAGTAGATATAAGTGAGCCAAGGTAGGTGAAGGCCCTAACACAATCGAGATCCTTTAGTTCTAAGCTTCGTGGAGGAGGCAGGCGCGGATCCAGCCCTCAAAAAAGGTTGTGGTCACAGGAACCCAAAAATCTTCAAGTACGAGTCAGAGTATTAGGTGTCGTACTCGCTCATGAACAATCATGACTCTTGAACGACCATCCCGATCTCAATAGACCGTGATGACGTCACAAGTCTTTTAGGGGGGTACCTTATGATTCTCCGAGCAATTTTTCGCAGATTATCGATTCACAGACGACATTTTCTAGTTTTGGTTCACATACCGTTCAATTCGCTTATCTATCTAATACCTTTAAACGAGCAATTCTTGCTCGTTTAAAGGTATTAGATACGGCTCTAACGATTTCGATGAAATTTGGTATATAGGGGTTTTCGGGGGCGAAAAATCGATCTAGCTAGGTCTTATCTCTGGGAAAACGCGCATTTCCGAGTTATTATATGTTTTCCGAGCGAAGCTCGGTCACCCAGATATTTGTGTTAATTAGCAGAACAATTATTGTACTAAGGATTTCATTTGGCAGAGTAATCTTCTCGTTTAAGGAACTTTTAGTCGTCATTTTTTTGCCGTTTCTTGCGTAATGGTACAGAACCCTTCGTGCGCGAGTGCGACTCGCACTTGGCCCGTTTTTTTAAAGATTTCGTTAAGTAGATAGTCTAGTCGACGAGTTCAGGGTGGTGGAAAGTAGAGATACTGCTTGCTCCTAGAGATACGTGTGATGCCTCATTGAATTCAGAATAATGTCTAGAAATTTCTAACAGTAGTACATGTATTGACATGTTTAAAATACACCATACCTACACCATTATTTTTTTCCAAATGTTTTAATGAATATTTAATACCTTTAAAACATTTTACCTTTTCACGCCAATTAGTTTATGAGATATGTACTGGCCAAAAACGAAATACCATACCTATGTATTTTTTAATGTTAATAATTATAACTTTAGCAATTTTTGATGTGCGCTCCGAATACATTTTCTAGACATTATTCCGAATCGAATCAGGTATCACAGTGGATATCACACGTATTTTTGGGTGCAGTATCTCTATTTTTCATCATTTTGAGCTTGTAGAGTAGACTACTAAAAGTACTAAAGTTACAGGTAAATTAGTGATTTAGCAATTGCGTTACTTACAACATTGATTCATTGATGCACAGATAACACTTTTTATACATAGATAAATATAAAAATAAATGCAACGCATCAACGCGGAAAAAAAAAACTCCTAAATACACCAGTAAATTAAAAGCTGGCATTATTAATTTAGGAAATTGTACTAATATTTGTGAATGTTTAAGATTTCTAAGACCCCATAAGCTAAAAATAAGTGCCCCTGTTAGTAAATAATCCTTATGCTTGCAAATAATTAGGACTCTGTTGTCAGCTGATATTAACTTACGAGAATTTCTAATTCATAGGTACCAGTTGATCACACTACCTACTGTGTTTCAACACTTTCAACCAATGGTTACTAAGGTAATCGTGACAGTTTTAAAAGCTGGCATTATTAATTTAGGAAATTGTACTAATATTTGTGAATGTTTAAGATTTCTAAGACCCCATAAGCTAAAAATAATTGCCCCTGTTAGTAAATAATCTTTATGCTTGCAAATAATTAGAACTCTGTGTCAGCTGATATTAAATTACGAGAATTTCTAATTCATAGGTACCAGACTACCAGTTGATCACACTACCTACTGTGTTTCAACACTTTCAACCATCTTTCAACCAATGGTTACTCGGGTAATCGTGACAGTTATAATTAGGTACTTATTATAGGTACCAAACGATCAGTCTAGTAAAATTAACTCGCATATCAATAGGTTAATTCGCAATGAAATTCTGCGAAAGGTTCCTCTGCCAAAGCGTCTGTAAAAAAATCGGCTAGTCAGGGAATCGATAGGACATACTATTTAGGGTTGTGGGCATGCCCACCGTGCCCACAACGGTGGATCCGCGCCTGGGAGGAGGTTTTTTGCGATACACAAACATCAGCTTGGTCTTTGCATGGTTGACGTGAAGTCTTAATTTGATGCTTTCGGCTTCTATTCGGCTGAAGAGTGTCGTCAGCATAGCGCAGGTTGCATATCGTCTTCCCGTCAATCGATATGCCGCCGTCCCAGTTCTCGGTGGCCTTGCGTACAATGTATTCGCCGTAGATATTGTAGAGCTTAGGCGACAATATACAGCCCTGCCTCACTTTTCTTTCCGGCTTGAACTGACCTGACAGCGTACTCTCGATGCGGACTCTGGCAGTACTTGCGGCGTATAGATTTTCTATGAGATGTGCCTTATGAGCGGAGACACCATCTCAGAGAGCACGTTCAGCATGTTTCCCCATCTGACACAGTCAAATGTTTTGGCATAGTCTATGAAGCATAAGACTAGCGGTTTGTTCCATTCACGGCATCTCCCGATGATCTGGCGCACGTTAAAGATCTGCTCCCGTGTCCCCCGCCCAGGTACGAAACCAGCTTGCTCAGTAGGTATTTGCCGGTCCAAGAACCACGCTGGCATAGCGTGCTTGTTATGCTGGAAAGCCTTGCTCACTTTTGCAATAGAAATCCGGTCAATAATCGCAGTTTTTAAGGTTCCGTAGCCAAATGGCAAAAAACGGAACCCTTATAGATTCGTCATGTCTGTCTGTCTGTCTGTCTGTCTGTCTGTCCGTCTGTCTGTCCGTCCGTATGTCACAGCCACTTTTCTCCGAAACTATAAGAACTATACTGTTGAAACTTGGTAAGTAGATGTATTCTGTGAATCGCATTAAGATTTTCACACAAAAATAGAAAAAAACAATAATTTTTTGGGGTTCCCCATACTTCGAACTGAAACTCAAAAATTTTTTTTTCATCAAACCCATACGTGTGGGGTATCTATGGATAGGTCTTCAAAAATGATATTGAGGTTTCTAATATCATTTTTTTCTAAACTGAATAGTTTGCGCGAGAGACACTTCCAAAGTGGTAAAATGTGTGTCCCCCCCCCCCCCCTGTAACTTCTAAAATAAGAGAATGATAAAACTAAAAAAAATATATGATGTACATTACCATGATTAGATTAGATTAGATATATTTATTTCTTAAAGAAAAAGACACAGTATTTTACACAACAGGATAAAACAAAGGCTTTCATTAAAAGATCGTCAATTTAACATTAAAAACAGAAAGAAAAAAAAATATATATAAGAATATAAAATTTACAAATAAAACAATGTCATAATAAAAAGAAATGTTAATGTATACATAGCTAGGGCCAACCTAGGTATTGTCGAATGTCAAGAACAAAAAAAAACAAAAATATTACAAAAAAAAAACACTCAGTTGTAAATAACTTCATCAGATTATTTAAATAAAATAAAAATATATTAAATGTCAACGATCTTAATAGGTAACGAAAAAATAATAATAATAATATCAATGGAAATGTCAAAATTCATATAAAATTAAATTAAATGTTACAATAATAAAGTAGGTATAAAATCAATATAAAATTATTTCATAATAAATTATTTTTCGCTATATTCTTTAACTGAATATAGTGACATTTCTATTAAAAGTTCTTTCAGTTTATGTGCAAACTTGTCATTCGAGGATTCGTTTTTGAGGTTGGCGGGTAGTCGCTCATACAGCGACGGGCCGATCACTCGCGGAGACTTATCTAACAATGCGAGCCGCCGCGGCACTGGTAGTAATCTCCCCGTCTGGCGGGTAATTCTACCGGGCATATTTGCACGTTTAAACGAGTTTATATTTAGACGCGTGAACATAATTACCTCGTATATGTAAAGCGAGTAATACGTCAATAGATGGTACTTTTTGAACAACTCTCGACATGAGTACCTCGGATTCACACCTGCCAGGATACGTACGGCTCGTTTTTGAAGTTTAAATACACTGTCTGAATTTGTTGAGTTACCATACAAAATTATACCGTACGACATTATTGAGTAAAAATATGCATAATAAATCTGAAGTAATGCATCACTAGAAACAATTGGTTTCAGTTTGCGCAGTGCAAATAAAGCACTGCACAGCCTTTCACACAACTGGTCTACGTGTGCTTTCCAGTTCAGTTTGGCGTCAATTATGAATCCGAGGAACCTGGTTGAGTCACAGCGTGGCATCGGACTCTGTATCAGTGGGATATTTGCGTTGTTTCCGGTTGAAAACAAAATCACGTTGGATTTCGTGACATTGAGGATGAGACCGTTTGCCGAGAACCACTCATGTAGTTGGCTGCATATCAGTGACAGTTTTTGTTCAAGCAGTGGGTATGTGGACGCATTTACTATCACAGTGGTGTCATCAGCAAACAGCACCATCGTACCATCAGCAAGGGAAATAGGAAGATCATTGATGAACATCAAGAACAAGGTGTTTCCGAGCGACGAACCTTGAGGTATTCCTAGTTCTAGTTTACCCGCCATGGATTTGAGGTTTTTACCCTCAATTTTGACCTCAACTGTCTGTTTTCTGTTATCTAGGAATGATGTGAATAGCCTATGAACGTTATTCTTTATATGTAAACTTCCACCGAAAATTGGTTTGAACGAGATCTAGTAAGTAGTTTTTTTTTATACGTCATAAATCGCCTAAATATGGAACCCTTCATGGGCGAGTCCGACTCGCACTTGGCCGCTTTTAGTACGTAATACCTAAATGAAAGAAAAATTGCTACACGCCGGCGCCGGCGCGCCGCCGTCGGCAAATTTAGGGTCGGCGCGCATGTCTAAACTAAAAACCGGCCAAGTGCGAGTCGGACTCGCGCACGGAGGGTTCCGCACCATCAACAAAAAAATAGAACAAAACAAGCAAAAAAACGGTCACCCATCCAAGTACTGACGCCGCCCGACGTTGCTTAACTTTGGTCAAAAATCACGTTTGTTGTATGGGAGCCCCACTTAAATCTTTATTTTATTCTGTTTTTAGTATTTGTTGTTATAGCGGCAACAGAAACTGTCTAGCTATCACGGTTCGTGAGATACAGCCTGGTGACAGACGGACAGCGGAGTCTTAGTAATAGGGTCCCGTTTATACCCTTTGGGTACGGAACCCTAATAAAAACGGAAAATATTGTGGTTGACGTGTCACTTAAATACGACGCCGACGGTGAATGCCTCCTGAATCACCTATCCAATGTCCAAGAACTAAGTCGCATATCTAGTGAGTAGACTGCAACATAGGCAATTAATATGGGAACCGCACACAAACTGCACGCCAACTGCACAGTTTCCATACAAATTACAGCCGGGTTGCAGTACTTGCAGTCCGTCTGTACCGGCACTAAAGGCAAACAGGTACATAGCAGCGCCATCTGTCGGCCGAGCGTCAAACCACTTGCTCGACAGGCACTCTTAGCTAGGTTGAATAAAAGAAATACCGCTCCACAATCATGAACATTTTAGTTACCGAGGTTGCCGATAGATGACATACCGAAATAAATCAGGGTTCAGAAATCGATTAAACTCATACAACTGACCTGTCAAGGTGAAGTAGGCAAGGTTAGCCTAGGAAGATTTGATTTATATTTTCATTTATAGTTTGTCAAAGAACTGTCTCATTTCAAACATAGACAGAGATAATCATACTAGCTTTGGGCCTGATTCGGATTTTGTAATAGACATCTATTAGATATCTTTTAGACATCGCCAAGATACGATAACGATATGTTTAAGATCTAACCTGTCAAATTTGACATTTCCACACGATTTCCACAAGATATTACTTAGAGACCTAATTCACATCTAATAGATATCTAACACAGATCGATCGATCTTAAAAGTGACATTGGTTGCCCGAATTGCGCTGCAAAAGAGAACTAGTTGAAATCTAAACTATAACGTACCTATCTAGAATGGATCTAGTACGTGTCGTCTCTTGTGAATATCTTGAAGTTCGAATACGGCAATTTGTCTTACACTAGTACTAGCACTGAAAGGAAAAGGATGAGTATGGATTTTTATTTTTTTTGTTCTTATTTACTGCCAGTTTGGTTTGACCAACTATAATATGGATCTTTTTTATGGTAATGGTGTAGGCAAGTGTAACCATATAGCTCTACGTCACTAATTCAGTAAATAAACTTAGTGACATGGTGACATTGCTAATTTGGGCATCAAAATGTTTTAAAGAAACCTAGAACTCTATTTTACGCCTGAAAAGGTAGAGTCTGGTGAGACTACTAGAGTAGCAATTAATTTAAGCTTAATATGTAACCCATTCTCAACAAACATTAATAAATTTAATTTCATTAAGATTTAATCTCCAATAATCATAATTTTTTTAGATGTGGCCGTATGGCAGGGGACGAAGTATTACCTATGAAAACACATTTGCTTATATAATAGCATATAAAAGGATATAGGTAGGTATAGGTATACATAAATATTTTTACCTACATAGAAAACAGCCATGACCCATTAACGTTAGGTATAAGCAGTAAGCACACTAATAAATGCACTCACTGGGAATCAAACCCGGGACCTTAATTTGATTCACAACATACTATTAGGTTACAAGGGTGTTATAACTGGCGTAGGTAACAACTAACAATCTACTTTGACCAAACCTGAACAATACAGGATCAGAAATCCAAAAGCAGTGAGTAGGTATAGTACATCCAAAAATCACGGGATACATGACGACGATTTTCGAAATAAGTAAAATAAAATTCTACTTGTACATGTTTTTTTTCTACGCCCCTTTTTTGGGAAAGGGATAAGAGGTAAACGCGGTAAAGCTCTGACATTTGACCGCACGACCGTCAGGCGTCAGACCGAACTAACAGGCGTATTCTGATTTTAATAGCAGGTCATGAATTAGATCCATAACTAATCCAGATCTAATTCATAACCTATTAATAAAATCAGAATACGCCTGTACCTAAATCCGTAGGTCGTGGATACAAATCTTGGCTTATGTGCCAATATAATATGTTTGAAGTTCCGAATCATTCCATTCCCTAATACATAATCCTCTATAAGTAGGTACCTAACCTTATAGGTATACAGGTGTAACAAAATTAGCGGGGATCCGTTTAAGCCCCGGTTAATATTCGGTGTCGCATTCTGTTCTGATTAGGAAAATGACGATTTTTTTTAATGAGTACTTAAAGGTTAATGGTATATACCCTTTAGACCAGAAACAAGTCGGTTTGCTGCATCGAATAAGTACCTAAATGTATTAAGGGGCCCACTGACCAGTCTGCCGGACGGTATAAGCCTGTCAGTTGTTAGGAACTGTCAAATTTTGGTTCTAACTGACAGGCCGATACTGTTAATAAGTGGGCCCCTTCACCTTTTGCGTTAACTAGTTCTCTTTTGCAGCGCAATTCGAGCAACCAACTTACGTTAGATAGAGTTAGATATATATTAGATGTGAATTGGATCTCTAAGCCATATCTTGTGGAAATCGTTCAAGAGTATCTCCAGAATCGCGCAAATGTCAAATTTGACAGGTTAGATCTTAAACATGTCGTTATCGTATCTTGGCGATGTCTAAAAGATATCTAACAGATGTCTATTTCAAAATCCGAATCAGGCCCTCCGGGCCGGGTTTATTTTATTATTATGTCACCATAGCCATGAACAATACTTGTAAACCGCTTATGACGTCTGTTTAGGTAAATGGTCAATGCCATACTAATTGAATACAGAAACAAACTCTTATGAAATTTATTTTTATGAAAACAACGAACAAGTCGACATAAACTTGTTTTTATATCCCATATCCCAGATACTAAAATGTAATTTTTTTAATTTTAGTTATTTATTACTTATTAGGTACACAAAAATTACAACTTTTTTGTTAAGGACCAAGCTCCACAAAACTACATTTGTTTGACTGTGGAGTCGCACTATTCTATACTTAATTAAATTTATATGATAAGTATACCATAGAGTAACTTATACATACTGTACCTTATACTGTTTTTTGACAAGTTTTCACAGACAATCAAATATGACATTGGTATATACATCAAGGCGGTTTGTTTACAAAGGGCCTACCGGGAAACGCGAAATCGAAACTGAGCTATCTGCCTCTTTACTGTCCGAATATGCAAGAGTGATAGAGAGGTTAGATAACAAAATTTCGACTCTCTCGCTTGCGGTAGATAGACCCTTAGATTGTGACTTATTGTGGGAGTGGCGCCCCCTACGCAAACTTTCGCGTAATATTCCCTATTCGATAGGCCATTTTACTACCCAATCATCCTTGTTATAATATGTATATGTAGGTACCGATTTTGTACCTACCTACTAAAATTACATGTCAGTTGGACAATTTTACCTTTCTGGGATCTGGCTATCAGAGATGCCTAGATGTAGAAACTAGGTATAAATTACCAAATTTATAGTCATAGAAACTTGTTTGCTAGGGGTCAGTTATTTCTGCAGCTATAGTCAAACCACTGCATTTATTTACACCATTAAAGTTAGCTCCCATATTCTAAGTACCTAGGTAAATTTATTGTGATGTAATCCTTTGTATTCTTCGGGCTTTATTTTTCACAAGTATACGTGGGTCAGTTCAGTTGCCTCCAAAAATTGCATACCATTTAATCAAACATTTTGATGGTATATCTCATTGACTTAAAATTTGATGCAGACAATTAAATACTTGTTGTTACTCATTTCTGTTTTTTTTAGTGTTTCATTTTTAAAATGTTGAAATTTAGTTTGCACCTATCTTTTGAACAACTTATACATGAACAATACAGTCCCCGATAAAACCAAATATTATTTTTGTCAAAAAACACACTGACTTCACGATTTACCTACTTTGCTACTGCTACATTGGCACCTCTGCTCCAAATTACTTATTTAAGGACTTTAAAGCTAAATACTGAATATCTTTGTAGTTTTAAAGTTAACTTATTAAGCCCTAATTAATTTACTTTACTATGTCAATAAAAACCGGATGTGGGCTACGTGAGATCTGTGTAGGTACGTAAAGTGGAGTCAACATCCGGTTCAGTGGGAATTTCCAATCCAGATCAGGGATCTTTATTTAAGTAATATGCGCTCAACATACTACTAAGAGATTGCTTAATATATTTATGTAGCAAGGTACGTTAAACAGAAGATATAGGGCCCGATTCGGATTTTGTAATAGACATCTATTAGATATCTTTTAGACATAGCCAAGATACGATAACGATATGTTTAAGATCTAACCTGTCAAATTTGACATTTCCGCGATTCTGGAGATAGGTACTCTTGAACGATTTCCACAAGATATTACTTAGAGATCTAATTCACATCTAAGAGATATCTAACACGATCTATCGTAAAAGTGACATTGGTTGCCCGAATTGCGCTGCAAAAGAGAACTAGTTGAAATCTAAACTATACGTATCTAGAATGGATCTAGTACGTGTCGTCTCTTGTGAATATCTTGAAGTTCGAATACGGCAGATAGAATAGTTACTTTATAGATGTAAATTCGCAATATTGAAGTCGTATCGATTTGGCGAGGTTCATGGAAGTTTTACCGAAATAAACACGTAAGTAGGTACCTAAATTCTATGCAAATAGATGAACGACACAGTTTTCCATACAAACAATGGCTCATTATGTATAAGATTTGCGGTTACTGGGGTCAGCGCCGGCGCTCCTAATACAACCTATACTACCTACAGCTGCCACGTCTCATTAACGTTCTTATAACCAATTTAAAATTTGTAAAATACTTATTTCTAAATAAGTTTATTAGACGCTAGTGCACGCTGTGGTCCAAGTTATGGTATTCTAGTGACTTCAGTCTTTGATACCATTTGCGTGACTCGTGAAGATATAACCTTAAAAACTTTCTTTTTTATTTTAAATATTTTTTCAGTACTGAAGGGACAAGAAGCGCTGGCTGGACGTCGTGATAACGGACATGGAAGAGAACAATCTCACACCTGAGGATGCCTAAGACCGGGCAAAGTGGAGAAGACTGAGCAGGAAAGCGGACCCTGACGCTAGGCCGGGAAAACGCTATTAGGTTGAAGAAGACTGAAGGGGCCCGCTGATTACCAGTCCGCCGGACGAATTCAGCCTGTCAGTTGTTCGGAGCAATCACCTTTTGCGTTTAACTGACAGACTGATATCGTCCGGCGAACTGGTAATCAGGGGGCCCCTTTAGATTAAGTATGGTTTAATATCAGAAGCTTCAGTTCAACGTCGTTGCGCGAGCGGCGCGGCGGTGCGGACGCTGACCCG
Source organism: Cydia amplana (assembly GCF_948474715.1). Lineage (NCBI taxonomy): Eukaryota > Metazoa > Arthropoda > Insecta > Lepidoptera > Tortricidae > Cydia > Cydia amplana. Next base: position 13,277,485 of record NC_086069.1, on the reverse strand, counting down.
CTCGCTAATGAGTCCGGCACACGCGCTCGCGCTCGATCGAGCAGCGCCGCTCAGTGCTGCGCAACCCCGCGGCGAGTGCCGCTGCTGACGGCTGAGTATCGCGATATCAGGTGTTATCAGTGTGATAAGATAGTGCGTCACCTCGCGCCGCACCGCGCAGGACGCAGTCCGCGACGCGCCCGCGCCTAACCGGCCGCTATCTCGCCATGCGGAGCAAGGACCGCCTCGCCGAGCTGCTGCAGGTCAGTAGCGTAATCATCAGTATCTCACTATGTTTACTTGCTCACAAACACCTGTGTAACACTTTGCTAAACGTGACATCATAATAAAGCCGAGCAAATATTGAGATAGACTTTACGGAGCCGTTGTTGACATGGAAAGTGCCTGTAATAGCCGTTCTTTTGTGAATCTCGGTGTCTTAATCCGTGGGCGCGGGCAATGTAACAGGTTAACAAGAGCTTCCGCTCCGAAGCCGCCCGTTGTCGTCGTCAGCCGTCTTCGTCATACATGTTTCTGAATAGGTATAAGTATGATATTTATTTTCCTTCAGTGGTTATTATGCAGTTCTGGTTAGTCAAGATTCTACCGATTTAATCACGCGTAAGTACTGCTACGCTATGAGAAATATGTATACAGCTATTAAGCCAAGCAAATACAATGCAGTTTAAATTTTACAACTTCTTATGATTGACAAAATATACGTTATATATAATCGTTGCATTGTATGTTCCAGCGAGCAGAGGCGTCGGGTGGCGTTTACAAGGACACGGTATTACCAGTGGAGGAAGATGAGGGCTCGGCGGCGAGAAGCCTGCCGCCAGATATGGAAGCAATGCTGCAAGAGGTACCTATGTTTTATCACAAATAGGTTTATGTTAGTTATGTACGTATTACAGCCAACTATATCACATCATTGTTACCACTGAGTCGGTGGGTAGTTATTATAAATAGAAAAATGAATGTAGCAATTAAAATTACATACAAAACGAGCAAATTTTTAAAATTTTTGTTGCGACAGAACTAATTAAAGCTAAACTTATTATTACTGCATAGGTACATAGTTTCTCAATACAACTTCAGGCAGGCAAACATTAATTCGAGGGTGTGTTGTCATCGAATGTACCTAAATGAAATAAAGTAATAGGCATGTAAATAAAATTTATCTCTATTCAGCACTGTCATTAACACGGTTATAAAAACGTGCGGCTTTGTGTTGGTGCGGAGTCAACAATTTTATTTGACGTAATAAATATTTACCCTAATCATAATAATATTTTTGTTAATAAATAGGCTAGGTTAATTACCACTAATGATTATCTAATCTAATTACAGTAATTACCTTATGGAGAAGGATGGGAATTGTCAATATTTAATCATTTTAATATCAGACTGTCTGTAGAAAACTGTTTAATAATAAGTCAGATTTTTTTGTACTAAGTACTGTTTTGTTACAATGTATTCAAACAATTCAATCAAATTTTCCTAACCTACCTATATCTTTATGGGTTTTACGTTAACCTCAAATTGAGATTTTGACTTATCTCGCTTAACATTTCCGAATAATACTTTGTACTACCGGATGTTTCATCAAAATTCCGCTCAAATATGTAATTTGAATTGAAATTGGTGGCTAGGACGAATCGCGCCACGCGCACCAATTGCTGTTCATCGCGCCGTTCATTAGCGAGTTAATTAATTGTTTACACGACGCGTTCATTAACAACAACACACTGTATCTACACGACCTCATGTGAGTGACATTAAATATAGTGCACAATGCTTACGCGAAAAGGGACTACAGCTGCATTTAGTAAGTAAGTTACGTACCTACTCAAACGTATGAAAGACATATAAGATATGTAGACATACGTTTGAAAGAGTAAGGTACGTAAGATCACTGCCGATATTAGTAATATTATAACAATACCTACGCGTCTGCGTTGACATCACCATTATCTGCTGCACTTGACCCCCGATGCACATTATCTTACACCTTGCATTTATGGATGTGAACTAATCGATACTGCATACTGTTAAACTGTTTGATACATAGGTACTCTTGAATCACCTTACATTAAATATATTGCTGTTTTATGCGTACGATGTGGTAAATCGTGATAATATTAATTCACTATATTATATCAATAGGTACCTACCATACATATGATTAAAAAAAATACAAACCATCCATATATCTAAACAAAGCTAACTTGTAAATTTTCATGGTACCTAAATGGTTTTCTACATTTGTACCCCTGGGCCTAGTTCACGCAGGGGCATTCCCGCACTGAACTGCGATGGCCAATATTTGCACGGGACCGCCCACGCGAGAATCACCATCACCATTAAATGCTTCTTGCTTTTTAATTGTCTGATTGTTGAAGGAGCAATCGGAAATCATTGTGGAAATCTTGCAATAAATATCACATACTTAATTCTCTCTCATCTTTATAAATATTAATTAAATCTGTATGTATGTATTCTAGTAATGCTATTAGAATCACATAAATTGATTTTCATAATGTCGTTTCAGTGCGGAAGTCGTTATGTATGTCATTGAATGAAATGTGTTATTGAATGAAATGACACATTTTTCCATCTAACTACACGGAACAGAAGATTTCGTTTTAAAACTGAAATAAAACACTGTTAAGAAAGGCATCCACTTGTCGCAAAATTACAACAATAAAGTTTTACGGATCATATGCATTTTTAATGCTTTTTTGTTTGAGTGACATAAAAAGTGGTTACAATTCAAAATAGATGAGCCCAAATTTTGGAATATCAGCTTAATCGTCATCCATCGTCGTCGTTATCCATTAATTTCCTAATACGTCTACGTCAAATTTTCAATTTACATTTTACGCCTTATTGCAAAAGAGTCGACGACGGCGACTTTGACGTCGACTGTACCGTGCAAATAAAATAAAAACTTCTTTCACTTTCCAGGCGGAGTCGGCTGTGCGATGGGCGGGCGAGCTGGCGGCGCTGACGGCGCGGCTGCGTGCGCTGCATGCCCATCCTACCTTCCACACCAGCCCCGGTATGCCCCAAATATAGTCAAAAACTATGTACTCGGAATATGGCGCTTGCATTAGTGCCTAAATGTCGAGAATTCATAATTGTCGTTATACGATGGTGTAGTTGGCATGCAATCTAGTTGAATCGTGTCGTCACGTTTCAGAGATGCAGGAGCAAGCTGACAGCGTGGTGACACAGGCGCACGCACTGGGGCTGAAGGCCAGCGGAGCGCTGCGGCAGCTGGAGCAGCGCGCAACCACCGCTGCTGCAGGCGTGGGTGGAGCGGCGGCGCGCGCGGCGCGGCTGCAGGCGGCCTGCTGCCGCCGGCGCTACGCAGCAGCGCTAGAGCACCATCATAGTGCGTTATCGGAATTGCGTGCTGCGCGGCGGCGATTGCTTGCGGATCAACTGGCTCTTAGTGAGTAGTACACCTTCCGAAAATCAAAATAACTGGCCGCGACTTGGCTCAGAAATCGTTAGTACCTATTAGGCACTAATAATTCTTCAATCATGATGACATGTTCAACCACACGAAATTAAAGCAAAAATGTGAAATCTGCAATTTTATGCAACAAATTGATAAAGACAAAAACGGTTTAAAACGTAACGTAAAATTTTATTTATTTTTCATAATTCTTTCCGGCGGTCAACTTTCTGGCGCAGCCGTGCGGCCTGTAACGATTGCCTACGTTAATATTAACATATACAATATAGGTACTGATTTTATTGTATGTTTCAGCTAATTCAGAGATTACAGAGGAGGAGTGCGAGAGACTGTTGGACGACAACCGTCTCCAAGTTTTCGTCGATAATGTGAGTCCAAACACAATTAAGGTTTTCCAATGTGTCCTTATAATAGTTATATACTTACATAATAATATGTAGTTTTGTTAAGACTGAGTCGACCGTCCAGCTCTCTAACTCTAACAGATCATACGTTTGCAGGGGTACCTATATTGTCAACACTCACGTAGGTAAGTAACTGATTAATGACAAAAGTTTAAGCAATGCTTGGCAGGGCAGGCAGTGTTGGCTGAACGTTAATTGCAATTGACCATCACCCAGTACAAATTGAACCTTAATCCGTAACGGAGGATTACAGTTTACGGTTCAATTTATAATGGTCAAAAATAGTCAATTGCATTAACGTTTCGGCCAACACTGAGGGCAGGCCATATCGAGCAAGTTTACAACATTGCAATTTGTTGGTTTCTTCAGATCGAAGCGGAAACGCGCGAGGCGAGGCGAGGCCTGCGCGAGGCAGAGGCACGTCGCGCGGAGCTGGCAAAAGTGGAAGCAGCCCTCGTGGATGTCCGAGACTTGTTCGGACAGCTGCATCATCTCGTGGCCGCGCAGCAGGATCAGTTAGACAGCGTCGAGTACTTCGCGCTGCAAGCCACGGAGCACGTCGGGGTTGGTGGACACGAACTGCTGCAGGGGAACGTGTTCCGCAAGAAGACTAAGCAGGTGAGCACGTAACATGTACCTACTATGTTTGGTGGTCATAAATATTATGTTGTCGAATATAGGCTGATATCTAAATGAGATTTTCTCAAAAATGGACGGCAAAGTCGACGTTGCCGGTTAAAAAATAGGTCGCGAAGTGCGTAGTTTATGGTCATTCAAAAAATTAAAAAGTTAAAAACATTGCAGTCTCGATTTCGGGACTGCAATGTCGCATACAAATTCCATTATTTAACGAGTTCATAATTTTTTAAAACTTTAAATGGCCATATCAAATGAAGGCATAGGTCCCTTAAACAGCCAAACAGATGATCAGCACTTATTATTATAAAGCCTATAACAGACTAATGACTACTATGAATGAAGACTAGGCTTAATGTTGGTACCGCGACTATTTAGGTGTCTCAAATAGGTTGGCGTATTTTCAGCAGAAAAATACACTTCTTTTTTTTTTAAAGGCGGCAAGCAAATTTTTTTAATGGTTGTATTTTTTTCTGTGAAAATTATAACGTTGCTTCTGTAAAATATTTCTATTTCTTGCACCATTTTTGAGAAAAGCACTATATATGACTCGGCCGGAAGGCTACTTGCTGGCTTCGGATTCAATTAAACGGACTCCCAAGGTCGTCCGTTTAAAACGAATCCTCAGCCTGCAAGTGGCATTACATGTACGTTTAAATTGGCCTGTTAGTCAATGTTTGGCTCCATTTTTTCTTATTTCAATAAAACACATAGATACTTGTACATGTTCAGTCAACAATTTTGATTCCTAGGCCACTGTAGAACCATGTCATAATTAATCAATTTGTTGATCTTCTACGACAGTGCTTATTGAGTGATGTATGTCATACCTATGCCAAATAGTTAAGGCGACAAGGTTCTACAGTGGCCTACGAATCAAATTGGTGGACTGTACATTATATAGGCCGGGTATGGCAACTCGTGGATGAAATTCGATTTTGTCGGACGATGCGAAGCTGAGTCGACAAAGATGACGAATCCTCGAATTGCTATTCCTGCCGAGGCATATATATGTATTGTGCTTTTCTCCAAACGTTTCAGCATATCTATCTTATTTATCTATCTATCTAATACCTTTAAACGAGCAATTCTTGTTTATTTATATATTTATTTATTTAATATCTGGGAGGCCGAGCTTGGCTCGGAAAACATAATATATAAAAACTCAAAAATGCGCGTTTCCCCAGAGATAAGACCTAGCTAGATCGATTTTTCGCCCCCAAAAACCCCTATATAGTAAATTTCATCGAAATCGTTAGAGCCGTTTCCGAGATCCCCGAAATATATATACTTACATATAAATAAATAAATAAACAAGAATTGCTCGTTTAAAGGTATTAGATAGATATATATATATATTTCGGGGATCTCGGAAACGGCTCTAACGATTTCGATGAAATTTACCATATGGGGGTTTTCGGGGGCGAGAAATCGATCTAGCTGGGTCTTATCTCTGGGAAAAAGCGCATTTTCGAGTTTTTATATGTTTTCCGAGCGAAGCTCGGTCACCCAGATATTACTTATATTAAATCTGAAATAAAAGTAATTCGTCTTTTGTTTCAGAAAAAAATCGGTTTGATTATATGCATCTCAGTGGGTGTATTCATAGTCCTTCTGGTGCTCATCTACACGTAGGCTCGCCCTATGGCGGCTATAGCGGAGAGAGCTATAGACATGCGTAGCTCTGTCTCGCTCACACACCGTGCTGTTGTCCGGCTGCATGGTATAATGAGCGTATGCGATGCGCCGCACCGCGCCGGTTGGCGCATTAAACTAGTCACTCCAGTTTCAACGACGCGACACTTTAGTCAATTTCGACAATATTAAAAATATTTACTAATTTAATTTATTTACTAAGTCATATAAAATAAATAATAAAAATAAACTATTGTATTAACTTCAAAGACCTTTGTTGAGAGCTTCTTTTTGGATTTTCAGATTGGCGAATAGACACTCGTAGTTAGGTACCTTACCTTATGAAAAGCTATATGTACCTATTATAGCAATGTATTGTATGTATTACATTGACATACTTATATCTAAAGACGGGCCTTACGGGCACTAAGAATAGTAAGAATAGATTGGATTGGATGTCACTCACGAATTCGAGACAATCGTGCAGTCTAACGCCACAACGCGATTGGTTGATGAGTTTTCCAGGGCCGAATCAACCTACAAGGTTTTCCATAAAATCAAAATACATTCAAAATAAACCAACTTAATAAATTATTTGAAGTTGAACCTATGTAATATTTCCAGAGGCGGCTGGTAGCTATGTATTATGGGTGTTCACTCACAATAAAAAACAAAAAACCGGCCAAGTGCGAGTCGGACTCGCGCACGGAGGGTTCCGCACCATCAACAAAAAATAGAGCAAAACAAGCAAAAAAACGGTCACCCATCCAAGTACTGACCCCGTCCGACGTTGCTTAACTTCGGTCAAAATTCACGTTTGTTGTATGGGAGCCCCACTTAAATCTTAATTTTATTCTGTTTTTAGTATTTGTTGTTATAGCGGCAACAGAAATACATCATCTGTGAAAATTTCAACTGTCTAGCTATCACGGTTCGTGAGATACAGCCTGGTGACAGACGGCCGGACGGACGGACAGCGGAGTCTTAGTAATAGGGTCCCGTTTTTACCCTTTGGGTACGGAACCCTAAAAACTAAACCTACACATTCAATTAACCGTCGCAAAGTACCTAGATGTCGGTTTCCGTCCACCGGGTCATTGAACTCTCTCATAGATTTTCGGTATTACGAATATCTTGACGACCGATAGACGCCAACTGCAGTTCATTTTACAAATGGATATAATGTTTTTATTTAAATTTTATGGAAAGATGTGCTAAATTGTTAACACACCTGTTTCGGTCCAAACAAACTCACCGCACAGCCATGGCCCGCGCCCGCGCCCGCGCCAAACACAAAACATATAGGTAACACGAAAAACAAAATAAGCTAGTTACTTTTATCACATTCACACAACACAACCACGGTGTTTTTGCTTATTAATCTGATTTAAAAAATATATAAGTTTTTGCTTTTGACTAACATGTAACATTGCTACGAAAGTTCAAGGTCGTCCATAATTTAACTCGAGTCGATTTTGTAAACTTTTTCACATTCTCACGTTAAATTCATTCATTTTGAAACACCTCACAACAAACAAATTATGTGCTTTAACTGTTTAAACTCTTGTTTCATTATTTAGAATGAAAAAAAGCCAAAATTGCATTCCCGCACATACTTTAAAATTGACTAAGGTCTGTTTAGAAACAAGTGACAACAATCTCAACATGGCGCGCGGGATGCGCGCGCAGATCAACCGGGCTTGGAGCGCCGCACCGATTTTGCCTCTTCCCTCATAGAAAATATTCCGTTTCACGCGCAGAGCTCTGTCGAAACTTCTCTTTCGATCTTATTGAATTTCCTATTGATCGAATGTACTAAATCTTTTTCCATAGGAGCGCAATCCAAAGCGTTAGCGTAGCTTCGCGCGTTACGTTTGATTTCTATGAAATTATAGGAGTACGCCGTGTAGGTAGTGGTGAGCTGTCTATAAACTTAAGTATAATGAATAAAGGTTATTATTTAATTGGTATTGAGTTTTTTACGATAGATCTTAAATAGTAACAGATTAAATAAGTACCATAATTTCATTTTGATTATTTATGGGAGTGCACCGCACAAGCGCTCCTTAAGGCGGGCCGCGCCTGAATATTTCCCGAAAGTTCAATTTAATTCGAACCATAAATCGGATCGCTAAGGTTTAAATTCTATTGCCGCGTATGTGGTCAATAAATCGTACTACCTAAGTACCTGCCTGGAAAAGGGTTAATGTACAATACTTTCAACTAATGTCTACATACGTAAATAAATGTAAACATGAACTGTCATATAGGGACCATCATTAGACGCAAGAGGTTATGAGGTTAAAGAAAAAACTTATCGTAAAAAGCAAAATAGATGGCGTTCTCAAAGCACCATTTCTAGCCTTACCGTCATCTATCGGTAGCACTTGAAATCGCGGGGTGCTATGAAGTCAGGTTTGGAAACCATCTCGCGCTTTTAGCAAACGCAAGGCATGCTATGTCTACATATACGTAGTCTCACATGCAACCGATAGGTGGCGCTACAATGGTATCCAGGACAGAATATATACTTACTGATTGCATCAACCAAAGATATTTATTATGTAACTCCATATAAGATAAGTAAAGTATAATAAAAAAACGTGACTCAGAAAATCAATATATATGTATAAGGTAACTAATAAGGTACAGTTACTTTAATAGGGAGTATTACTGCAATGTTTTGCCGCCAGAGTGCAGCACTAGTGACTTAAGTATACCATAGAGTAACTTATACATACTGTACCTTAAACTGTTTTTTGACAAGTTTTCACAGACAATCAAATATGACATTGATACATCAAGACGGTTTGTTTACAAAGGGCGTACCGGGAAACGCGAAATCGAAACTCAGCTATCTGCCTCTTTATCGCTCGAATATGCGGGTTATTCCCACTAGTTACCACCAAGTTGTTACTACTGGGAATTCTTTTCCCACCTTTTACCACTGGTAACTACTGGGAAAAAAAATCCAGTAGTTACCACTAACTCGGTTTGGTGGTAACTACTGGGAATTTTTATTCCCAGTAGTTACCACCAAAATTTTGTTACAGTTAAATACTAATAAAAACAGTATAAAATAGTATAGTATAAATATAGAGTTTTTGAATGACCGAATAAAATCACTTAAAAATAATCTAAATGGTTTATTAAATTTATCCTTGCATATATTATAGTTTTTGTACTAGTACCGCTTAAACTGTTTCAATATTTTTTCGTCACTTTTAAGGCAGTTTGCTAAAACACTAATCGACTTAATAATGATTTATTAAATCACTATATTAATTTTTTATTTTTTTATACTGTTTTTATTAGTATTTAACTCTAACAAAATTTTGGTGGTAACTACTGGGAATAAAAATTCCCACTAGTTACCACCAAACCGAGTTGGTGGTAACTACTGGGAATTATTTTTCCCAGTAGTTACCAGTGGTAAAAGGTGGGAAAAAAATTCCCAGTAGTTACCACTGGTAAGAACTTGGTGGTAACTAGTGGAAATAACCCGAATATGCAAGAGTGATAGAGAGGTAAGATAACAAGATTTCGACTCTCTCGTTTGCGGTAGACCTTTAGATTGTCACTTATTGTGGGAGTGGCGCCCCCTACGTAGACTTTCGCGTAATATTCCCTATTGAGTAAATTAAATATTTTATACTAATAATTCATTTTTTGTTTTTTATAATGCCATGATTTGCCATGTTATCTACCTAGGCATTGGATGTTGTAATTATGAATGTAGCTATGTAATATATGTGTGTACCCATGTATTTCATATGACTGTTGTACCTATTGACTTGTGAAAGAGCCCTTATTCGATATACTCTATGGGCCCGATTCGGATTTTGTAATTGACATCTATTACATATATTTTAGACATCGCCAAGATACGATAACGATATGTTTAAGATCTAACCTGTCAAATTTGACATTTCCGCGATTCTGGAGATACTCTTGAACGATTTCCACAAGATATTACTTAGAGATCTAATTCACATCTAATAGATATATCTAACACGATCTATCGTAAAAGTGACATTGGTTGCCCGAATTGCGCTGCAAAAGAGAACTAGTTGAAATCTAAACTATAACGTATCTAGAATGGATCTAGTACGTGTCGTCTCTTGTGAATATCTTGAAGTTCGAATACGGCAGTATGTGCCTTGACCAACTTACAGAATATCTTTTTAATTTTGAATGCATCAGCCTTTTTTCAGCTACTGGTGCATTTCTTCCTTTAGTTTTCTTTAAATTTCACATAAGGTTTATAAATGAATCAAAACACCGGAACCACATACCTAATTGATACTTGGTAAGTCACGTTCGGATAGCTTTTTTTCAGCTTCCCGCTGGAATATAAATAGTAATGAAAGAGTAAACTTCAGTCTATGGAGGGTAGAGGTAAGGATAATCTCTATGTATGAAAAAGTGTCCGTCAATAAATCTTAAATAGGTGGCGCCATAGGTACCTAGACTATTTGATAAAAAAAAATCAAGTCACTGACGGCGCAATTCACTACATCAAAAGTTCATTTCCTGTCCTATTAATTTATAGCTAGGTACCCTAGCGCTACTCTGTAGAAATTTCGAACTGTAATAGTTGACAGTTGGACATTTTTGCAACTTTTCTCTAATAAGAGAGTTTCTCTTTACTATTAAGTAGTTCGTTTTTTTAGCATTAGAAAAAGACTAACGCGATCTTGGCGTATCTTTTAATTCAAAAACGCTTTTCAAAATCAGTAGAGAGTTTCTCTTTACTATAGTTCATTTTTTTAACATTAGAAAAAGACTACGCAACTAGTACTTATTAAGTACTTATGAAAGCAAAAGAATGTAAATAATCGTATATGATTCATAATTGTTACATATTTGCCTTGACTTATTTTGCAAAAGTGTTTTTCAATAAAAAGACACGTCAAGATTGTTTACCTTTTTTCTAATGCTAAAAAAACGAACTAGGTATAATACCGTTGTAATTTGTGTTTAAAGAACTTTACTTTCTCAAAAGAAATTATACATTTCACTTCACGAGAATACATACTAAAATAAAAGTAAATCAGTGAGCATCGCAAGTTATACAAAACAAACAAAAACAATAACCAATTAAATTAAATTTTGTCACAATAACAAGTGATGATAGTGAAGTGGTGAGGAAGTGATGATAGGGATGATACAAGGATATACAGACACAAAATGTTTTAAATTAATTTATTTATAAAATTATTTAACTAAGAAGGCACACCATTCACAAGAAGTATTTTTATTTATATTATGAAGGACCATGAAATCCACGACTAAGGTTCTAACGAGCAAATAAATATTTGAAGAATTCAACCCATCAATAATTTTGGCACATGATCGTTTTTACGTTAAACGCATCAAGGTACCTACCTATTAAGTTTGGTAACTGTATTTTAGTTAATCAATTATTATATGTACCTACATATTTCAATAACTAAAGCATTATGTAGTAGGTTACTAATCACCTCTCACAACTTTGCAGGTTATTTTTGTAGTTAAATGACACATAAATTAAACGTTGTTCAATATTAAGACATTGTTTATACTAATTTTCATTATGAAAATGAAAAGGCTTAGTCAGTCAGTTCTACACCATAACAAATTGGCCACGTTTTTATAAGTGTATGCTAATAATCTAAATTAAATTAAAAAGCCTCAAAATATTAAATGGGCGTTTGTTTGTCGGCGTCACGCACGTCAGCGTCGGCGCACCTCGTTGTCGGCGGGCGCGGGGGCGGCTGTGGTGGTGGTGGTCGTGGGCGGGTCGAGACCCTTGATCTCGAAGGGTCCGCGGAACAGCGGCCGGAACAGCCTCAGGAACGTCTGGTATCGCACCGCCGAGTTCTGCAACACACACAAAACATCCCTTTACAACTGTGCATGTTGTAATATCTAAGTACAAACAAACAGCAACACTCTTAACTGTACATTGGTGGACCTTGGGCCTTCGATGGTACATATTTGATATTTTTCAGACGGACGGGTGCTTCTTGCAGTAACGATGGGTCTCTATCCTTAATTTTAACATTCAAGTACACGCGTGCAAACTTATACGGTACAATACCTATCAATTACTTTAGTGTAGTTTTCATCACGCGCAGCGCGTGTCCAATAAGTGGACTACATTATTTATAAATGTGGAAAATTTAGAAACTGTATTTTTATTTTTATAAAATATTCACGATGAGGAGTCAAGGAGGAAGCTACAAACATTAACCTTTCAAATGACTACGTTATATGTAAAATTGTTATTGAATTTGTTGAACCTTGGTTATCTATACATATATGTATATATCTTTAGTAGATAAGCAATAACCAAAAATTTAACACACTTGTGAGTCCCCAATACATATTACAAAATACATAAGGCTATTGTGGTGACCTGATGATGACTTATTCATGGGGGCTTATAGTCGTGAACTCTTATTGTTATTCATTGAGTTACGGACCATTGTTTAGACAAAATGGAAATTTTAAATGTTGGCAACAAGTAATTAGTACTGCCCATTTGTTGTCAATTTGCCCATTCGTTGCCAGTCTAACTCTCGTAATGTTATAGGTGTTGATGATAATGTAAAATTGTATAATGATTACCTGGATGACGTCTCCAACGATCTTAGTAGTCTTGATAAGGAGCGACACGGATGGTCCAAACAGGTTCCCGGGAAAGTCCAGGCTCACTTTGTTCCGGTCGAAAACGGGGATGTCGTCTGCCGAAGTCTTCGTCGAGCTCGCTGGCGTCTGTCGCTGCGGGCGCGCGAGCGCTGCGGGGCGGGAGGTAGGCCCGACTTGGTGTTGAGGCGGTGACAAAGGGTACACTAGGAGATCCGCTTGAGTAGCCCTCGAAGGGCGTAGATGAGATGACGTATCCTGCTGTAGTCCCGGAGAAGCCTCCGCCTGTTGACGCGCTGATGTAGGGGGTGGCGGTAGATCCTGGGTGGCCCTCGCCAGGCGCCTCGACGTAGTGCCACTCTGCACATAATGGACAGGCTCGCATCGATCCGCACTCGCTCTCGCTATGACCTCTTTTCTGAAACTTCTGCACGCAATCGCTCCCTACTATTGTCTGATAATGTTTGTATATTGATGATGTTTTCTGATGTGTTTAATGAAAACTTTAGATACATACATATATCACGTAAATTATATTAAATTATATTTGAAACAAGAAATAATTAGATAAGTTCGTAGATATTCCATGAAAAATATTAAGTCTAGATAAGGAAGCAAGTAAATAGAAAGATATATAACAGGAAAATATCAAATAGGTAAGAAGAAAAAGAGTTATTGTTTATTGTTGTAATATATTATATTTTAATATTTCAATACAATATGTTTATAATGTATTAGATATCGAACACACACTTCAATGTAATATCAAAATATTTTTCGGGTCAGAACCGATGTCGGACGGTTGGCAGTTTTTCTGTGAATTCGGGTGCAAAGAAAAAAGAAGCTGGGTGTACGGGACCTATTTGTGTGTGCGACATTTGTGTAGAAAGTGTGAGATGTGTGAAACGTTTAAGTGCGAGCTACAACCACTACACATACACATCATACCCTGGGCAGGCGGTGCAATCATTTCATATCCCCCTTTGTCTGAATCATTTTGTTTTAATACGAGCGAGAGCTGATCGATCTTTAATTATTCCGGCATAGTCAACTTTTCATCATCAGCTGTATAACTTACGATTTCAATAATTATTTTAATTAATGCATACCTACCTAATTATTTTGCAAATATATATATAGACAAAAGCAGTTACTAACTACATAAATACATATTTACAATTATTTTTAAATATACGCTAACAATAACTTCGCCTGCTTTAGGCAAAGGTATTATCTAGAAAGCACTTAAAAGCTACACAAAAAAGAATACTATGGGTACATAGTATCGCTAAAATACGCGTTGAAGCATTTTGATAATCCATACAAGTTTCGTTTCCTTTTGCCTGCCTTACGATAGCGCATCATATCGTTTTTATGGCAGTCGAATTACGAAGTAATATGTGGGCTGTGAAACATGCAGTGCTAAAAGTGAACGTGCCGGATCACCTTACGCGAAGGCCGAGTGGTGCGGTGAGCGGCGAGGGCTCGGACTAGAGAGACTAGCGAGGACTAGATATTGGCTAGGGGTGGCTAGACGCAAGGGGTCACCAAACATAGACTAGCTGAAACTATCAGCAGACTAGCGAGAGACTAGCAATAACTAAAAAGATATAGACTACTAGACTGGACTAGGGATAGACCAGCGGTGTCAAGCGACAGATTAGTTAACCCTTAAATCAACACAAAAAAGGGAAAGTCTAAAATATGCAGGGTCAATTCAATTCAGGTGTCGAATTAAGGGTAAGACTCGAGAGTAAAGATGAGGCTACTCGTAAACGGGACTCAAATCTACTGGCTGTGGATTCATTGCGGTACCTACTTGTAAATATTGTAATCGTAGCATACCTATTTCTAAACTAATGAGTATTTTTTTAAGATATGATTAAACACTTGTTTAATCATATCTTTGTATATACACACAATCTACAAATGTATAAAACTCAAGAAATACATAAATATTTTTTTTTTTTCAAAAATTAACAAGAAAATAATATTATTTGTAATGTTCGCAGTTCCCTCAGAACTATGTCACATTAATATGAAAAACTAATTATTCTGAAGAACTTAAAAATGACCACGGGAATTTAAAACAAAATATAGTAAGTAGCTACCTAACTAATCACCTCTCTAAGTATATAAAAGATTTTTTTAACTGACTCAGTTTTTCGAATTTCTTCTTAAAATTCCAGGTGATGGTTTCTCAACCTTTCAACTCAAGATTAGTTGAAGATCATGTTTAAATACAGATCTGAAAATATTGAACTGAATAATACGTGTGTCATTAGACGATTAGACGCACCACTTCCAATTTGCTGCTGCTGCTGCTATCGTCATCAGGTCATCACCTTTTGTTACTTTCACGAGTCGAATACAATATTAAGCTTGGATCAATAGAAAAATGTTGGTTACTTATTCGTATCCTTCAATATCCTTGCAAACATTTCCTTCACAACTTAACTAGACGGAGCTTCCAGGGCATACTGTCATTTTGCTTACAAATCTTTTGTTTTGTCTAGGCTACAAGTAAGTACCTACTTACCTATGTTTTAAGAATTTAAGCGACTAAGACAAGCTCAAATTAAGAACCTACGACTACGAAGCCTGCTTGTAAGTTAGTTACTAGTGTTACTACATAACTACAATTCCCTCGCTCCCCTTAAAACACTTTTATCTATGTACAATATAATACAATTAAACGATAGTTACATTCCATGCTACTTTATTCTTTAATTTAATAACGTCGCAATTCGCAGCTACAATACTACTACTTCTTCTGCTACTTCTACTTCACTAAACACTACTTACACCATTTTCTTGGGAATGTTTTATGGCAATTTTTATAATTTGAAAAGACGAACCAACGTGAAAATATTGCAATATATCGTTATGAGATTTATTTAGGCATAATTCACTCCCAATCTACTATAGTGCAGCAAAAGGACTCTAGGATAAGGAGTGCAGACAAACAAACAGTTGGAAGGAATATGTTTAATATCACCACCATTCACCTAAACCTATTTACAATATAAATACAGTGCCGCGGCGAGAGGGCGCCACAGGCGTGAGCAGGAGGGGGAGAGCCACGGACTGTACAGGCGGCTAAAGGGACGGGAAGGGATGAGGATAGGGCTAGGGAAGAGTGCGTTGCATTAAGAGGACTCATCCTCCTCCTCCGAGGAGTCAATAGTTTCAACAGTGGCGCCTGCGCCGGCACCGCCCGACAGCGAGCCTGACAGCGACGACACGAGCGACAGCACGGAGCCCAGCCCACCTCCACCAGCGCCGCCGGTGCTCTGGCCTAGCCCGCCTGCGCCGCTGGATCCGCTACTGCTGCCTCCAGAAAGACCGCCCAGCAATCCGGACACGGCCTGGATTTTCGGCCCGATTAACTGCAAGAACGGGCCCGCTATCTGGCTTACGAGCCCACCCAGGGACGCTAGGCCGTCATTGCGCGGAGTTTCAATACCGAGCGCGCGATTCTTTTCAATGTTGGTACGGTCCAAAGTATCCACTAGCCTCGTTTTTGCGTCGATGATTGAGTTGACTTTCTGCAACATAGAGCCATGAGTCAGTACCAATATATAGGTGATGATGAAGCCACATAAAGCCACATTGAAGACAAATTCGGCAGGCTAGCGGGCGTACTTACCCCAAACGCGAGCCCGAGCACGGCGTTTTTGATGCCGAAAGAGGCCTGCGCGAGGCCCTCCAGCTTTCGTTTGGGTCTCCCCGCCACCTCGCCCTGCGCCTCCTGCACACACACAGACACACACGACCGTCAACAGGTGCGTGTACACAAACATAAACACTACACTGACACCATAAAGCACTTCGCCATCACCAGTTATGCCGTTCGCACCGAGAGAAAATTAGTTCCCATCGAATTGCAAGCGTTTGTTCACCGAAATAGTTCACAGCATTCAAATCAACGATTTTAATAATAGATTAGCGGCGGAACTAGGTACAAAACACTGCCTATAAAATGTCGTAATGAGTTTATTGCCTAGGTACTGTGAGAAGCAAAGGGTCAACTGAAGTACGAATTTCATCACACTTCCTAATAGAGGGTGTTATTTCAGGCACGTCTTCAGGGAAAAAAATATCAATTACTACATCAGTATTTGGCCCTGATTTGTTCCTGGACACATAAAATGTTTAGTGTAAGGGACATTTATATTTACATAATATACATATATATCAAGGGAGCAGAAAATTTTACAAAAAAACTGTGTAGGTCATGTTTATGTATCCCTTACTTTAATTGAATCTATGATAGGCTATATTCTATTATTTTATGCGAATTTATTATATTTAACAAATTTATTTTCACCTCAGCAGCTCGAACAAGGGTACTTTGCTACTTAAAAACAGTGAGCAATTGTTGGAATATCTTCAGAAAACATGAGCGAATAGAGGTAAGTGATGAAGAAGGAATACATTTTTCGGGTTCTGTAATATGTTCTCACTGCTGAGGTGAAAAGTTTTGTGAACTACACGAGATCAAAGTTATTTACATCTCGTGCGCTTTTGAGTCCCTTACTACGCTCAAGATTCTAAATTATTATAGAATCTTTCGCTTGCACGGGACTCAAAATAAGCACTCGAAGAAATACCAAACTTTGATCTCTTGTTGTACAAATAACTATTGTCCTTAGAACTACTTTGAGTAAATTGACAAAATGGAGAAACAATATTCTTCATTCTATATCAATCAACATTTATTTTCACTTAAAATGTATTTCTGATGCAAATTATTGAATGAAAGTAAATAAATAGCAGTGATATTAAAATTGAAAACTGAATCATAAAAACCGCCCCCTGTATCGCCATAATTGTACAATGTAAGAAAACAGACACAGGCTTATACTGATTGTAATAACATTTTATGAATTTGATCTGGGTTTATTATGTATACAAGTATGATCTGCTGTTAGTGTCAAATGTGTCGGTATTAGGAAAATAACTAGGTAGTTTAGATTTTACTTGCAGGTAATTTTGATAGAGGCGTGTAAAATTACACAACAAGAAAAATTAGGCAGTTCCTCCTTTCCTCTTTTTAGACGCGTTAGCACTTAGGATTCTTTTTAATAATTCATGGGCACCATACTTTTTTGGAGGCCTAATCTTTTTACTGTCTGCACTGTCTTTTTAATTTTTCAAACGATGGACTTAGTGGACCATGTTAGGTATTTAATTCGAAAGGTAAAGATTCAATTTTCACTGTTTTGCTAGACTCATAATCTTTATGTCAATTTTCTGAACAGCATTGATGAATAGGTTGGATCTCTAAAGATGGTCATTAGTATGTGTTGGGCGGATACCGCGGTCGCGGGTCGAGGCCGGCTAGCGCGCGCAAGGACCCGTGGCCGAGCCCAATTGCCCAACCAACAAACCCGTCTAGCGCTCGCTCGAGATGCGCTGCTGAGAGATAGTTTGCAACATAAGACTTTAGATGTTAAATGTTGAAATATGTGTGACTAGCTAAATCTCAAAAATTACGAATTGATTAGATTAATCTTAACGCACAAGTCAGGATATCAAAAGCATTTAATTGTGCAAATACAAAAATAAAAGAAAATAATACTAATAACAGTTAATGACTTTCATATTCACTTACTGTACCTAACCTACATTACTGGCCTGGTTCTAATTTTACGCTACGTCAAAAATTTTATCTGGATCCGATCCATATTGTATCCAGAACTAGTTTTTGACGTACATATATGTATTAAAAGTAGAATTGGGGCGCACGAAGCTGTATCGTTTCGTTACGAATGTGGTAGTTGCCTAAACTTTTAAGTACCTACCTTCAAATAGTTCTCGATGCATGACTATAATATGTTTGTAAATATAAAGCCCAGGTCGATAAAGTAAGCCACCGGGTCTGCACGGCAATTGCTGGTTGATATAATTGCGCTGCATTGTGTTGCATCACTGGCTGGGAACTAGCATTACGTGCAAAAAGCTCCGCGCCCGTCCCCGCCCCGCGTGGATGAGACGAGTTGCGTAAGAGTGCATCGCGCTGCACTATCAATGGATAAATGCATAATTTACTTTAATAAACCGCGATTAGCACTTTTATGAGCTAAGCGTGCGATAAAATGATTTTAGAGTCCTCGCACTACCTTGAGCACTTAAATCACAGTATATTAAGATTTTTCTGGGACATTCTGGGGTCAGAGGTGGCATAAAATATGATTACAGTGCTTATTCATTTGGTATACCAATGTACAGTAAATTATTTTGAAAGTATGTAAGGACAACTTTTACGCAGCATGTTTTATATTACGTACAAGGTCGCGCAGGTCCAAATTTGCAAACTTATGAAAAGTGGTTTCGCTCTCCAGTTAACGACAGAATAGATGTTAATCGCGTTTGTGCCTTAGTCATTTGGCAAATGATAATTACCTTATTATCATTATGGTCGAAATACAAGTATAGACTCAGAATGGCAAATCCCGCAGAGGTAAAATAATAATGATTACCTATGTTACTCATTGATACGCAAACTCCCCTGAAGTTAATTTTGGTATGGTTGCTCATTATGTGCTTTCCTTTTACATCAACTTTGGTGTATCACATATAGCTATCTCATCTGTTTTTGGCACGTAATTGGTAAGATATGGCGTGCAAGTAGGCTTGCATTAATCTGACCAATATGAAAATTTGGAAGTGTTCGTTTCAGTTTAATTTTAGTAAGCTACTGAATATTATTTATTTTAATTTCCACGGACATTGCAACGAATCGTCTGCGATAGATGGCACAGTTACAGGGCAGAATCAATGTCTGGGGCAACTAAAACTAAACACGAGGCATTTATTTATGTACATCCCTACCGTACCGTACGTATAACAAATAAAAAATAAATATTATAGGTAGATCATAAATATATACTTAACATAATTTATTCGTTAGTAAAGTGTTACATAGGATAGCTTTCCTTACTTCCTTTAAATTTACATTAAATATAAATTAATTGGTCAGAAGTTAGAGCGATTGCGTGAGAAGCAAGAGAGACAGAGCGTCGACGTCAAGAAATACAGTCCATACAGTAACACACAATAATAACAACAACATTGACCGCTACAACAACAACAAAAACAACAAATAACAAAAATATACAAACAAGGATACAACAAAATAAAATTGTCCAGAAATGAAATGTAATAATGATTAAAATTTAGAAGCATCCCTTACAATTATAAAATAGAAAATGCAACCTTAGACTCATTTAAAAAATTATATATGGTGTGATTCGATAAAACTAATTAATAATTTAACAAAGCGTTTATGAAATGGTTATTTTATATTACAAAATATATTTTTTTATCGGGTCCATCGCGTATTTATTTTGTTACGTACCTATACCTACCTTTGTTTCCGACGTTTCGACGCAGGTTACACTGGTATTATTCGCGGGTAACTGATGTCCCAGCAGAATGACAAGACAAAGATTTGTGTAATTACCAACGAAAACTCTATGAAAAAGGTGAGTTTAAAGCCATTACTGTCCATAGAATCAGGAGACACTCCAGACATTTTAATAGGGAAGCTGGTTTTGTCTTATCGTCAACTTAGGAACTAGTGATCCAGAAGATATAGCCAAGGATCTAAATTCGGATGTGTGCGCGGATCGGAGGTTGCGTGTCGGACTGTTTACAATAATTAATATATGTATGTGTGGTAGGTGGTTTCAATTTGTGATTTCTACCCCCAACTTTATCATAGACTTTTTGTCTGGTGGTTACAAAAAAAATTGCTTTAACATTTTTCTGGGACATCAGTTATTCGCCAACAAGAAATTCCGTAAATAAAAGTAACAAAATAAATTCGCGATAGACCCGATAAAATTTTTCAACGTTATATGATAGTTCCAATTCCACATTTAATGAGCTATATACCTATGCATGTATCAAATCCGGCTAGTGCGTCAAGCAGCCTGTTATAGCAGCCTCCCCGTAATTGGGATCATCCTTAAAGCGCTTTTTAAACTCTTTAATCAATCAACATAATCGATTATGTTTAAGTTTTTCGATGTATTTCTAGTGTTCTATAGGTAGAAAAGTAGAAGTGTCGGCCGAGGCTGCTGTTGCAGGCACTTTTTGCAAAGCTAATAGTGAAAGGATCCTATGCATAGGAGATGCTTTGAAATGCAATGTATGGTGTCTGACTGGCCCTTTAATGAGGTAATAGTTTGTAGGTACGGCGGCGTTAGAGTAAAAAGCAATATAACTTGTACAATAGCATTTTAAGCTTTTTTTTTTGTTTCTTTTACAAAATATATCTTCACATCGTGTTGAACTGTAATAGTTAAGTGAGTCATTTAATACAACATACGTAATCACTAAACCAGTACCAACGGAATACTAGTAGTAAATTTCCGATTGTTATCCCTTACTTTTGCAATGCTTTTTTTTATTGCATTTGAAATTTTACTAATGTCATTTGACATTGAACCTTAGTACAAACAACGTTATCTTTTTGTATAAGTAGGTAAAAAAATCACCTACGCTCATTTTAAAATAGATTACTAATTAGCTTATCTTTATGGCTCTTTACCCCTAAGCCGCCGGACAAACTATACTACCCTAACCAACCTAGGTCATATATGAATGTCGCGTATTGATGTCGGCTCATAGTTATTGCATCGTAGGTGTGATGCGCCTAATTTCATTCTACCAGGACTCTCAACAGGAAATTGTATAAAATAGAGGGCTATTTAGAAAATAAACTTTGATACCTGTGCCTTGTTACGAGTAGGTACTTAGCTTAATGAGGTTTTTCATTTGAGTAAATACTTAGGTAAATAATGAAAAATATTATCGTCATATTTTCTTCCTCTTCCTGACTTTGTGCCGGGCGGCATTTTCACATGGCTCATTTAGGGCCTGCAGAAGTCCGCACGGCGTTTTATGGGGTGAATAAATAAATTCTGTTTTTCATAGGTACCACGTGATAGTGGTCGCCGGTATCGGCACCGAAGCGCGCTCCCGCCGCTGTTCTCGTAATGAATACATAACGAGTTGCGAAACAAGCAAGTGACCAAGCGACCTCAGCCGCAGTGCACGCGGTAATGCGCCTGCTTTACCAAATTATGGATTATTACTTCTCATTAACTAATGCACGTAATAACTATACTTAGTCATAAATATATTAATAGCTACGTAGTCACTTGGCCCATTTTTTAAATTCTTCTAATTATAACAATCAGCCTTTTAACAGTCTAGAAAACAATCAAATGTTTTCTCCCTTAATAGAAGATGGTTCAAGTTAAGTTTATTTGTTCAAGGTTTGCATTGCGCCGGTTCTTAAACCATGCGTTGCGAAGTTGCGCGTGAGCACATCGTACACGACATACATACATGACCCACTTGACATCGTTACCTTCGTTCTTAAATACCAAATTGGACAAGCTCCTGAATAGACAAGATATCAAACAATCTGATTGATGACGTTTTTATTATTTTATTATGAGAATGAACGCTATTGGGACCGCTCTCCCGTTCTGCGCACATAGCGCGGGAGTATAATTATGTTTCTTGTGGTCATCACCGGATTCCTGAACTCATGAAGTTGCTTATTCGATTTATGATGAGCGGGGACTGTATGTAGAAGTATGAAAGTAGCGTGCAAAGTTCTCAAGTTTGATAATAAATAAATGATATGTGGTTTATCAAAATTGGGTCAAACTCAGGAACCGTGCAAGTCACTTAGTTGTATGAAACATGATGCAGATAAAGAGGCTGATCACTTCATGAATGGGTGATATTTACTTGAATTAGTAAGCCTATAGGTCTTATCGACTACGTTAGTAAGTCACATGCGAGGTTCTCACTTGTTCTGGCTGCAGCGAGTTATCCTCTGCGAGCTGGCGGCGCGCGCGCGGCCGCGGGTGCGAGGGAGTAGCGGCTGCGAGGGCCAGCGAGAGCGCGAGTGTGAGCGCTACCAAGCGCGTGTGGGCGGGAGCGGTACGTGTGCGCGACATGGTGCTGGCCGGGAGACTGCCGCTGCAAGCGCTGCGCCCAACCGCCTGCGCCTCGTAGGGGGGATGAGCTGTGTGGGGGTGACACATGCTCCGTAGAGGTGAAGCGGCCTTCGCCTCGTAGAGACAGCTCTACGCAATTCTAAGGGATGAGTATTTTGGCAAACGCAAAACATATTGTTCCTTCCGGGTAACACGTCAACCGAACGTCATTGTATTCGATTAGTTTCCAATGTCAACAATACGTGCCGGTATAGTAAAGTTTATGTCAGACTGCAGTCATCTTATCGTGATGTACAATGTCTCACTATACCTATATATTTTTTTCTACTCCAGCACTTAAATGTGTCAATTAAATGACTGACAGTGATATCTAAAGCAATGTCATTTGAATGCTTTGTCTATAGGCTCATAAGATGACTGCTAGCAGTCATCTTATGAGTATAATACAACTGCTTTATTTTTTTTAAAGATACAAGTTCCGATCATCTTGATTGAAAGAGGTATGTTTTCATTTACAATAACTCTTTTTTTTTTAAATAATAACTCAATTTTTTTTAAATAATAACTCTTTTTTTTAATAATAACTCTTTTTTTTTAATAATCTCTTTTTTTTTTTTTTTTTTTTTTTTTTTTTTTTTTTTTTTTTTTGCTGCAGCTGTCATAGAAAAAGTAATGTATGCAACAGCTCATAATTGGTTCTTAAAATTCTCGGGTCTTTTTTTACAAAACTCGACTACGTCTCGTTTTGTAACTTCGACCCTTGAATTTTAAGAACCCTTATTATATCACTGTTGCATAAACTACTATTTGGGTTCCGTAATCAACTAGGAACCCTTATAGTTTTAAATGTCTGTTTGTCTATCGGCCTGCCTATTTATCTGTCCATCTGAGGCTTGGATTAGTAATCCTTAGTACTAGAAAGCTGCATTTCGCTATGAGTGGGTATTGGGTACATACCTATTCGGTCACCGATCACACCGACAAAGTGGTAAAATAAAAACTGGAAAAAATGTAGGGTACGTACATCGAGAACACTTTAGGGAGGATGTATTTCTTTTTTGTTTCAACCGGTGTGAGAAATGTTAAATATCTAAGTTTTTTGGGGCGCTGAAAATCCATTTTTGAGAGATTAATCATTTTTAATAAACATTCATATTGAGATTCCGCTGTCCGTCTGTCTGTCTGTCCGTCTGTCCGTCAGTCCGTCTGTCCGTCTGTCCCTCCGTCTGTCCGTCTGCCTGTCACCAGGCACTCATAACGTCATAACCGTGATAGCTAGACAGTTGTAATTTCCACAGATGATGTATTTCTGTTGCCGCTCTAAAAACAAATACTAAAAACAAAATAAAATAAATATTTAAGTGGAGCTCCCATACAACATCGTCATTTTTTGTCCGAGTCAAACTCGCACTTGGGCGGTTTTTTTTTATTCATTGCCGTGAGCTACGAGTTCTTAACTCCATAAACAAAAGGACTCTATTTTTTAACAATTACAGCATCTGATATTTGTTTTGCGCGTTAATTCTAATTTTGTTTACTCGTCTTTTCGAAATTCTAGCAGGGTTGTCAACATTTTTTATTGTCTGACATTTTGTCTCATTAAACGCCGTGCAAAAATTATAAAGTATACAATTAGCATAACTAATATTTCCGTATTAAAGTAATTGACAAAATATTAAAGTAAACAAAAACGATTTAGGTAACCCCTAAAAATACTAATTGTAAAAGAAAAAACTAAATAACAAGTATTTTTTTGCTTGCAAGTTTAGTTATAATTCATGATAAGATAAGATAAAGATAAAAGATAGTTTATTCAAGTAGGCATAATTACAATGCGCTTATGAACGTCAAATAAAGCTAGGGAGACCGGCTCCAACCCTACACCTCTGCCCCGAGAAGATTTAAATCCCCCCTCAATTGGAGGAGGGTATCCCAATATGGGACCGGCAACAAACTCGGCGGGACACATCTTTCCAAAAGAAATTACAGCTTATAATTAACATGCATTACGAGAAAATAAGGAAAAAGAAATACAATTTAAATTCCTATAGAATTCATGCAATTATACACATAAGGTGTAATAGAAAATAGATTTAAAAATATATACATATGTACATGGAATCTTTCAGAAAACATATCAAATTCATACAAAAGGAAAAGAAAATAAAGTTATTAAAATAAATGGGAAACATATATAAATCTGATTGATTCTTATGAATTAAGTACCAACATAAAGTATTTGATGTGTTTCCTTAACTGAGCTGTGTCTCCTATAACTCTATACATAATACAATGTTTTTAATTGCTACTAGTTTACTAAGCATACCTACTCTACAGGATATTTTTTATATAGAGACCAAATCTTAATATTTATCGACATAAGATTCAATCAGCATTAAAATAATAGCAGTCTGATGCCCGTTTCATAAAAGCTTGCTACGTGTTACTTTTTACATAAAACCCGCCACTCTTTAAAACTTCCCGTTATCGCCGGACGCGATATACTCATACCTAATCCTTTTTTTAAAGGTGACATTCGAATGTAAACTGTAACTGCATTACTGTTACGACATTACTGCTGTGGCGCTGATTAGATTAGTAGAACGTTCAATCCGTCATTCATTTTATCAAGGAACTTTACCATTGACAACGGCCGCGTCAACGCCGCAGCAGTAATGCTGCAGTTGCCATACGAATGTCACCTTTATCTTGAATTGACAAGTTAACAGATTACTTACTTCTTAATTAACTCAGCCTTAAATATATGAGATAAGTCAAAGATTAATATTAAAATAATGAATAGATAAATATTACAGGACAATATTATAAAAACCGACCCAGGCCGACAATAAGCTCAAAAAGGCTGTTTTTCTACTCCAGCACTTAAATGTGTCAATTAAATGACTGACAGTGATATCTAAAGCAATGTCATTTGAATGCTTTGTCTATAGGCTCATAAGATGACTGCTAGCAGTCATCTTATGAGTAACTCTTTTTTTTAATAATAACTCTTTTTTTTTTTTTTTTTTTTTTTTTTTTTTTTTTTTTTTTTTTTTTTTTTTTGCTGCAGCTGTCATAGAAAAAGTAATGTATGCAACAGCTCATAATTGGTTCTTATTATATCACTGTTGCATAAACTACTATTTGGGTACTTGATGACGATATATATGACCCTTAATCGTGCCTTGTCTCAATTTTAATGCCACAAAAAGGATACAAACCTATATAAAATTTCGTGATACGAACTTAAACAATGCATACATTATGAAAAATCGATTTGGCTCAACCACTTTAACCAGGGACGTTCAGCCTTTTAAGAACTTTTAAGTAGTAAGTAAATAAATGTACGGACACCCAAGGCTTGGTTGCTTGCGCGTCAAGAACTGTCACTTAGGTACTTGTTGCCAACCCTTACTTCACTTGTTTGAGGTTTTAAGGAACAAATGCAGATCTCACTGTCACTAAAAACACAGCCTGCCCGCAGAAGAGTATATACCTAGTGGTGCTAATTTAATTAGGGTTTTCTGTAAGGCGGAGATTTTTCCCCGGTGCTTGGGATTCGAGAGATATTATTACGCTTTTCCTAAATCTTTAATAACGATTTGTTAATAAATTTAATGTTTCTAAAATCATTTTAATGTATTTTTTAAATACTGAACTTACAATCACAATTTGTGCACTGAACATATTTCCACCCTGTATACATTTATTGTTTTATTTATTTGGTCTTTGGTGTCGGAGGCCAAGATCCACTTCGGGTCGTTGCGCCACAGCAGTAAGTAAGCAAGTATACATTTATTAAATTGTTTGCGCGTTCAAATAGACAACGTCATAAAATACTTTGATGAATTAAGTGACATTTTTACTCTTCCATCAGCACCCAGCACAAGAGTTGATTTCTATCGAGTCTTAAATGTAATTAAGTATTTAATATAAATTAACCATCACTTTAACTAAATAATTGTATTTGCTTGTTTAATTGAATACAACCAGTTTATAACAGCTAAGAGGGGTTAGTTTTTTTTTAAAATACATTTTGTTGAATTTATTATACAAGACAATTGAGGTCAATAAACTTTTTTTGTCACGGATTGCCATGGTAACTGTCTCCTGAATTACCCCATGAACTATAACTTTAGAGATGGTAAGTTAGCTAAACGCATTTTTGTAATATTTAGATTTATAAGGGACATCTAATTACATTAGTGCTAACTGTTACGACCTAACCTATTTATGTACAATTAAGATTTTATAATCGTCATTTTACCATTACATTTTAATACATAAGGATGGCTCTCAATTATTTACTAGTCACTTTTAAATGAGTATTTAAATGTCTTAATTCAATTATCAGCGATTTTAAAACGCATTAGCCCTACACTACTCTAGTTTGTTAGCCAAACTGTGATACTGTCTATATATTAACATAGTGACCGTTATTTAATCAGAACTAATAATTATTAAATTACTAGCCTTTGCTCGAGACTTCGTCAGCGTGGAATAGTGATGATGATTGAAAAAAAAAAACTATTATATGACCCGGGCTTCCATCTATCTCTGCACCAAATTTCATCAAATTGGTCCAGCGGTTTAACCATGAAGAGATAACAAACAGACAGACAGACTTTCGCATTTATAATATTAGTAGGGGAATAGGGTTTATCATTCATTATACTCTGCTCTTACAAGTTCAATAAACGCAAATGTTTTAAAAATCTAATTAGACATTATTGCGAGTAAGAATATACCCATCGTTAAATAATCACCATGTTGTAAGCGCGTTGAATGTTTAACGCTTTCGAAGAATATGATAGCCATTGATATAGTATAAAGAACTGGATACCCAATCAGCCGCCAAAAATGGCCCCACAAAAGTGATGTCAAAACAGATCATGCATTACTTTTTCGTTTAGTCTTGTTTGAAACGCTCAAATGTGTAGTTGTCAACAATTACGAAATGTGCCGTTAAAATATGTAAAAATAACAATGATAAAACAAGGAAAAAGGATGGAATGTATTTCTTTCGGTTAGTTCTTTGGATAGCATTACATAATTTATGTAATCTGGTGGTAATTTTATGGTTTTGAATAAACTAATTTGTTAGTACCAAAGAAGGGATGTTAAGGAACAAAAATCTAATGAGTCGATGTGAGGTCAATATTTTTTTATATTTTTATATGGAATTCATAAGAAATAAATAAATAATATTATGTTTAAATTCAAGATTTCCAAGAAAACCTATGCGACGTGCAAAGTGGACTGCTATTTAATTATAGCAAGAGATAGGGGTGATGCAGTTTTAAACAAGGCATAACGGCACTTGTGTGTTCGGCCCATTTCCCTGTTTCCGACATATACACCACCAATAAGGGCTTATATCGACTAACTGTAAATGCTAAACCTGTCGGAACACAGTGACAACCACAGGATTTTTTTTATAAAGTATAGGTAGACTTTATAAAAAAAATCCAATCAGTATCTAAATGTCCCCGTGCACCCGCGCTATACTCATAGCGCGGGTGCACGGGGACATTTAGATACTGATTGGATTTTTTTCTACTCTACTTATTAAATAACTGTGTATTTAAGATCTACATTTACTCAAATGTAGATCTTAAATACACAGTTATTTAATAAGTAGAATTTATTTCAAGGAAATTAGTATTTAAAGACGTATACTTACGAATTAAAAATTTAATTTGTTTGAATTTGAACCACGAATTAATTTTATTTGAGCTCCCGATTAAATTAAATTTGTTTTATTTATTACTTCAATTGGTTTTCCTGTACAGTAATACATATTAAAGTGTACCAAAGTGACTCCATTCGTTCATTATTCTCGTTTGACGTTGTTTGACGTAAATACGTTACGTTTAGTGCCATCGGACTAAATTTTTTAACAGTGTTGGTACTTATGTTTGCAAATTTGACACTTAATGCTTACGACATTAAGCTCTTTTCTGTACGAAACATTTATCTTGACTCAAAATTTACGTAAGCGTTTTTATCATCAATGCAAATGGTGCGAAACGTCATTGGGATCCACATTTCTTGACGTTTTTGTTCTGCTTTGTGTGTCTATTTCTTTTATATTAAGTCAGTGATGATAGCACAAACGGCGTTCACAAAATGAACATAATAATTCCAAGTTTTGACAAATACAGTTTTGTTAGTCGCTGAGACTATCTATAGATTTAATGCCTCTTAATCTCTAGCCGCATTTGTGTTTTTTGATTATTAATAAAAAAAAACATAGGATACATTTCATTTGTATCAAATATTATCTTAACTTGTATCCACACGAGGTTTATTATAATTAAGAAAATTCATTATCACCTACATTTAATTGCGTACATTTAAGTTGACGCATACATTATTTAGGAATAATACTTAATTCAGCCCGAACACCTGAATTAAGTGACTCGGGGACCGATTCGGATTTTGAACTAGATATCTATTAGACATCACCAAGATACGATAACGATATTTTTAAGATCTAGCCTGTCAAATTTGACATTTCCGCGATTCTGGAGATACTCTTGAACGATTTCCACAATGTCTAAATCGTCTCGTTATGTATTTTTAGATCTAAAAACGATTTTGAAACGATCTTAATACGATAATTTAACGTAAAAGTGACATTGGTTGCCCGAATTGAGCTGCAAAAGATATCTAGTTGTAATCTAAACTACCAGGTATCTAGTACATATCGTATCGTTCTCTTCTCTAGAACGGATCTTGTTTTCCGAATACCGCGGTCGTATTTATCTTACAAGGGTGAAGCAACTTTATCCATGCACCCGGTTGAAAATGTCACACAGGCCAATTTCAAAACTACACTGTGAAATCAAAATCACAGTTATTGTGTATTTCGCTCGTACTTGTCCGTACATATATTGGCGCGGTCACACGATACACGAGACATACGATAATTAAATAATATCATTCAGATATCATTCTGATCTCAGTCTACGTTAGAATGGGCCTGACATTTTAAAACCATATATAATTTGTAAGATTTGCAACAAACCATTGACGTATAATATCTAAGGACGGGCTAATGGGGCACTAAACATCTTACTAGTTCAGCGGTGCTACCCACGAATTCCAGCCAATCGTGCAGTCTAACGCGACTAGTTGCGACCAATAGCGCGCGTAATGCAAACTCGTCAACCAATCGCGCGCGTGATGCGAACTCGTCAACCAATCGCGTTGTAGCGATTTCACACCGCTGTACTGGCCCCTGTCATGCCTCATTATTATTGCCCGTAAAGCCAGTCCCTAGATATCTATGTCAATGCAACATACAGGATGTTTAGTAACTATAAAACCATTCCTTTATAAACTAGCTCTACTCGTATTAATATATGATGAACTAAATGTGTTTAAATAAGATTATAACATTTATATCAAGTTTTTGTATAGTTTAAATGTCATTGTCGCCATTGAGCACTTATAATTATTTCCTGGGGCAGAGTATTTGGGAAAGTTGTGTTTAACATCGTGATGCAGCCATAAGTCACGCTAAATTATCATTTTGAATATTAATGTTTTTTTAAGTTTTGACAATCCTACTTACCACATATTAACCCGCGGTCGTGTTTGCGAAATAGGAAACTGCACACGTGACGTCATCGAGCAGACACAATATGCTACATAATATTAATATTAGTCTCTAGAAAAATGCATTTAGCAACACACGTTACGGTATCGTCTATTAAGTAATAGTGAATGATAATATTAATAATTCGATTTATACATGTCGAATTTAGTAAGTAATAAAAAGTGCATTAAGTGCCCAATTTATAAAGATATAATGTGAATGGTAAAACAAATACGACCAATTAGCACAAGCTTTTCTTAGGATATGAATTATTAATTTACTGAACCGACAAATAACAAGATTACACTCTAGAAATGCTTGTATCTGCTAAAACAATATGGCGTTTATAAATAAGGAGTTAAATTACATATACAGGGTGTAATCTAAAACGTGATACAAGATAATCAAACCTGAATCTTTTCATGATTTTGAACAACTTTTACTATGGGGTCAACTTTGTAAATTAACAATAAAAAAAATCTTTGCCATACATTTTTGTCTACCTCTCCTTGACCATTTCTATGGAACAGCTCAATTTTTTTTAATATATTACCCCATAGTAAAAGTTGTTCAAAATCATGAAAAGATTCAGGTTTGATTATCTTGTATCACGTTTTAGATTACACCCTGTATATAGGTATAGTTCTGGAGCCCTATTTACAAATAAATATAGTATGAATTATCTCAGATGATTTTTTCGGGCTCGAGCACTAATCTGTTAAATAAAAGCCTTTGTTTCTTTTAAGAGCGGTCTTCAGCACATGCCAAAGTAACCATGTCGTTTAAAAAGCAACTATCGTGATAGTATTAAGGTTCAAATTTATGTGACAGCTCATTCTGAGAACAATCAGGGTGGTCTTTTCTTTGGAAATAACAAAACGTGTTATCTCCAAATGGGTTGTTTCATGAATTTGAACCATATAAATAGAATGGTAAATTTGCTTTTAAAACGGGTTTCTTCCCGTTACTTATGTAGGGTCTATTAGCAGTAAACAGGTGTAGGCACTGCATAAAGGAAACAATACCTTTTGTTTAATAGACTAGGGCCCGAGCCCGAAAAAATCATCTGAGATAATTCATACTATACCAATAATTTATTATCATAACGGTTTTATACATGTGCAGAGATAGAGATGTATCCATCAGACTCCAAACTAGGGTGAGCCCGTATCTTGGACGTCTGCGCGAGCGATTGACAACTGTTTATATATTCGTAGATACAGTGCTTAATACTAAATACTAAATTTGAACTTTAGTTAATTATCTTATCATATTTATACATCTTATTATCAAATGAAACTACTTTTTATTCATTAAAAAATACAATTCGTCCTTATCACTTATCCATGAAATTGCCTCCGGGGTCAACATGAAAGAACATGAACGCTAGCATGTATGTCATGTATGTATGTACCTACTTATTAACTCAGAGGTTACAAAGTGACTTTAATGGCATGACTTGTCTAGAAATTGATGATTGATATGATTTTAACAAATAAAAGTTTATAATTATTTAATTGAAATTGAATTAAGTTTTATAACTATGCCGAATTTGTAATACAATATGCTTAGGTCGTAAGCGTGATGAAAACCGCACATTGCTATAAAACCCGTCTAGCATTAGCATACTTTAGATCGGGTTATTTCGCCGAAACAATTATATAAATTGCAATATATCAGCGTGTCAGTAGGCCTCGACAGAAACCCGGCGTAATCAGGGGAATCCACGATCACGGTATTTAATTTAAGTAAATACCTTGATTACATTAAATGATGTGAAAATTTACTTACAGCCACGGGTCACATTGTATATGTAGATTTTTTTTTATAAAAAGGTTTTGGCCAACGTTTAATTATTATGTGATATAAACGGATAACCCAAGGCCATTTAACTTAGAATAAACAATGTTATATAAATCCTTTTCCCGCTATGAAATTACAGCCAGTTAAGTAAGCGTGTCACAATATTGATGTATTGACACGTAGCTAAAGATAATGATATTTGTGTCGGCGGACATTTGGAAAATCATCCGGTGTGCTTGTATTACTAATGTAGTGTAACAACAAATAGATCTTGTAAAGGGTACACGCAATAAGGTATAAGCTTTTGGCGAAGAATTAATTTGTGGTACAAGCTTTTATCGCTGACTGTACTTTTCTTTCCATAGGCGACTAATACTCATCGAGACAATTCTAACTTCTAACAACCTCAAATACAATTAGTTTGCGTTGTTATATCACAGAGTTCCCATGGCGACCTCCTATCTCATCAGATCAGCTCTATGTCATCATAATTGCATTGTCATCCGATTTACATAAATGCAAAATTCAGCTCATCAGAAATCGGAAACTGAGCCAAATTTAGCTTTCAAGATTTGACCCACACTATACATACATACCTACATACTAACAGGGCAAGTTAAATAATAGCTTGTAAAAAATAACGCCTGTTACATTATAGTATTTTATGCAACCGTTGTTTAAGAGAGGTCAAAAAAGGCGAGTGGCGTGAGTAACAATTTGAGGCGAAGTATTTTTTGACTCAGTTAAACAACGTTGCATACAATGTAAAGTCCGTCAACCAAATCTTGTCAGTAGTAAAAGGCGGCAAATTTGAAAAATCGCGGGTTAGCAACACTGTGTTCGAATAATTCCAAAATACGTGTCATCTGTGTTTTATCTGTGGAATGTGGATCGTGAACGACAGCCGTCACCTTATTTGTTTTCATTTGGTTTTCATTCTGAATCGTTTCTGTTTCAAGAGATATTTCTGCTGTCACCATTAAATACCAATACATTAAATAAGAATAAGCAAAGCTAAGGGGCCTACAATATACAATCATGCTCGTTGATGGTAAACATTACTAAAAATTGAGGTTATGACAAGTACATACTGGAAGAACTCTTTCGAACTTTTAAGATTATGTTCAGTTTTTTTGTTTTAGGGTTAAAAGGCATAAATAAAATTAAAACGTATGCCTAAATCTATCCAACAAGACCATAAATTGTGTCCTGGAAACCGTCCATAGGCCCACATGTCTAATATTTTCAGCAATCAGTTGTGACTATTTACAAAGATGCAATAGAATACTACAGAGTATTATGCTTGGTTGAAGTGACCCGGTAACATTGGTAACTTCATTATATTTTTTCAATTAATGACCTGAATTATAGTGTAAGCTAAAGTGACCCTTATCTTATTTACCTTTAAATTAAATAAACACCCAAATATCAGTTGTTTTATTTAAATATGTAATCCTATTTTACAATATATACCAATCAAAAAAATTACACAGGTATGTCATATTCATCCAGAAGAGTACACTAATTTACATTAACAAGTGGCATATTATATTGTAAATAACAAATATATGCACTAATTATCTGCATTTTGATATGATTTTATTTTAGTAAACTTAGAAGACATAGATAGGGAACAAAGAGAATATAAGCACTACGATAGGGAGTTGTTTTTGATATCTTCAAATTTGTTCATCATTTTGATTAACATTGTTTTAACATCGCTTTTAAATTGTCCGTCCGTTTCAAATTTTTTCAATAAACCGCGAGTGACAATTTGAATTGACGTACGCAGGGCGCGCTCAGCGGAAAAAAAAATCTTTTGGTTCGATGTACATTGCTGCTTTTCTTAGCGCAATACTGCTCTTTGAGTGTTGCCCTACTTTAGTTTGCTTTACATTGCTACTGACAAGATTTGGTTGACGGACTTATACCTAATACTTTTCCTACGACCAAAATAAAATTGTAAATTTAACAAATATTTTTAATTCAAGAAGTAGCAAAAATGGAGGGTACGGGCGGGAAAAGAATGAATGAATGAATGAAATTAAAAAAAAAACATGTCTATGGTTCACTTATTTGTCAGAGATGACATTTAAAATAAGGTTGGCAACACTGTATTTCATTCAATATTTTTGGGTGGTCATTACACGAAGTATCGAAAATCGCCAAAAAGATACTGCGTGTATGCACAAATTATTTTTTGGGGAATAGACTAAAGACTTGTCTTGACAACTATAAGGTAGGGCTTTAAAGGTGTGTACACGACCCTTTAAATGACAAATAAAAGTACGGGAGTAGAAAAAATAGTAAACACTACACATGCATTATAATTTTATACACAAAGATTATGTAAGAACATTTTATTTACCTATATTTTATTTTTTCTTCTAGCGGACGACCGCTTCTCCATAAAAGCATAGTCCCCATTTTTCTCTCTGATTGTTGACATAATTTATTGCAAGTATTTAACCACAGATATGATGAGGAAGAACAGAAAGTTTAAGAAAAGAACAGCCCGAAGTTTGGATGACGATAGATTTTTCTGCAAGAACGAAGGACAAAGACATCCAAAACTCGTTGTACTATTTAACAATCTAACGCTTAGCACATCTCATGCAAATTTGATTGTGAATAATTTATATATTATGTATAAAAATCCATGCAACTATTGTGAAAGTCGAACTGGTATGGCACGAGAAGATTTAGTTGATGCTTGCACCAATGGCAACCAATTGCAACATCAATGACTGTGTTTGATTGTTACATGTCGAAATCAGAGTGATACTAATATTGAATCAGTTAATGATACCTACTGTATATAGCTTTTTGCTACAGCTAAGGAGGGCTGGAAAACGCTTGACAACTAATTCCTAGTACATACATTGGCCTTAGCGTCTAATGCAGACGATTTATGGTGTAAAACCGGAGAAATATCCTATTACACCGCCTGGGACGAAATTAAGGAAACGCAGGGATGCCCAGCACCTGCATTACCCTCTCGGCTTCACTGTCTTATCCCACAGGAAAGGCGAGCCAATACGTGTGGAGACAGGTCAGCTGCAGGAATCTGCCGTTTATTTCAGGTTGGACCCTACTCGCGCCTTACGGAAACTCCATTCCGGGTTTTATTTTGGAGTATCCTTCTCCTAGATGGATTGCAAACCAATGCTAAGAGGACGACCATCTCCCCTGTAACGAAATACCTTCTTGCTTCGTTTGTGGACTTAGTCGCCTCGTACGACACCCTGCCCGTGTGCCGGTGTGCCGTGTGGTGGCCGGCTTTAGAATAGCGCCAACCCTCACATAGGAATTCCTAGTAGACACTATTTTTTACAAAATCAGTTGCCATCTGATCTTACAACCCAAAGGAGAAACTAGGCCTTATTGGAATTAGGCTTTCGTCATGTTTTCCTTTCGTGTAATAAGGTTAAAAAAACGTGCTTAAAATACGGTTCAGTGTTTGATTTAAAGATAACAGCGGCTGGATACAGCAGCGGGACATGCGTTTCCCACCGATAGTGGTAGGCCATACTGAAAGATTCTGGATTGTGATATATGAGACAACTTATTCTTTCTAAGTGGCCAGTCCAGGAATTTTCAGTATGCCCTAAGTAACTGGCTGAGTATAAGTATTTCGGGTATTATCACTAAATTAACGCAATAAATAGTTTTAACATTATTTATTTTACAGAAAGGAGTTTTTTTTAATAAACGTTAAACCTTACTGTAGTTTATGAAACATTTATAAAATGTGGAGGTGTAGCAACAAAGCTACGAGTAGATCCGGATCGATTTTCCTCATTTCACGTAAAAGCTTATTTTACGCGGACGAAGACAGCTTAGCTGGCGCAACAAATACGGATCCGGGAATCAAGAACTTACATAATTTTATTACAAATATCGCAATTCAACTCTTAAGCCTGACTGCGTATTATTACATTGTAAGTGAAATACACGAAGGATTGTCCGCAGTGGAAGTTTACCAGAGTGTGCACATTGATAGCCGTAGGCGGGACGGCAGGGCATGTTCGGCATGATCATTATTTGAGCAATATGATACTAATTTAATTCCCTTTTCGATTTATTCTGCTCACACTTATATGTTGGTGAGAGGGACCAAGATTGAAACCTAATTGGTATCATATTTCACAAATCGGAATTTGCCTCCAGACTGGCACGGGTCTGATTACGCAAGCGCATATAATGCTGTGTTAATCTGAATCTAGTTTTCAGAGCCAGAAAAAACTAAGCCAAGGCACGGAGTGAGGCCAGCAGTTATTAATCATGCAAAATCAATAGCTTTTTTTTTGTTACATCGAACAAGGCAAATCAAGATACATGGTCGACAGACATTAATTAAGAGAGACAAAATGTGACGTCCCACGGGAAAAGATACCTTATGGGCGTTTCTAGTTTCGGAGATATTCAATGTTTTGTAAAAAGGTGAAAAAATGCTCAATTTCTTTTTATTGTGTGATCTGAAACCTTAATGCTTAACGTTTGTTTACCTGTTTCTATTTTGGTTATAAGTGACTTATAAGCCTAGTAATGTCGTTTCAAAGTTTAGTAGAAAAGGTACCTTATGGAAAAGTGATTGAAAATTCCCAAAAAGAACTAGTCAATACGAGAAAAGAAGTTTGGTAGAGAACTGTATTTGCATTCAGAAAAACTAATTTGATATTTTCAGTTCTGGTCGGGGGGCCTAGCCAATATTATAATTAATTTATAAACGTACATCGACCGACATTACAAATCCGAGTAGCCTGCTATTGTACCAAAGTTACTCTCGTCAAGTCTTTCTTAACTAGAATAATCTTCATTTGGTTCAGTCGTATGCAATAAATCTGCCATTGGTTTGCTGAAAAATCCCAATACCCGACGCATTCCTATAGGTAATATCTGAGGTCATCGAACCTCAAAGCCGCTTGTCTACAATGGCAACCAAAATATATTATTGATAAGAAATAGACGATTTATACCATCTTAACCCCAAAATATTATTAGTTTATCCTAACTGTTCCATCATCATCAATGCCTCATCATGTAACTTAACCACAAGGTACCTTTTCTTTACATACAAATTATTGGTATTTTTTAAGATTATTATGACGAGGAACTAATTAAATTTGTGGCAGTTTAATGTAGATTAAGATTTTCAATTCATAAGAGATAAACTTCAATGTAATTGATGTTTTGTAGTGATGTATTATTAAATTTATAACCATAAGGTACCTTTTCTTAAATGTATGGAGCAAAGACCGTTATTGTTATGTAAGTTTAAAGTGGCATAAGAGGTTAAATACAGTATTTAGTTGCGGTTTTAGGACTCATTTCATTTGAATGACAGAATTTCTTTCATATGTGCTCAGAAAAATTGATTGTGGGTCACGTTCTTCTTCTTCTTCAACCTAGCGTTTTCCCGGCCTAGCGCCAGGGTCCGCTTTCCTGCTTAGTCTTCTCCACTTTGCCCGGTCTTCGGCATCCTCATGTGTGAGATTGTTCTCTTGCATGTCCGCTGTCACGACGTCCAGCCAGCGCTTCTTAGGCCTACCGCGGCCGCGTGATCTAGGGCCTTGGACAGTGAGATTCAGGCATCTATTTCCGACGTAGTCTACCGGTCTGCGGCGTATATGGCCATACCATCGGAGGCGACTTTCCTGCAGCTTATCCGCTACGTCACGGATTTTTTTTTTGCTTAAACTGTCTCTCAGAGTCGTTTTCTAATAGATAAATTTAAATCTTGAGAGCTCATTGCAATCAATCGTGAAAATGAAACAAAACTTTATTTTCCAGAGATTGGTTAGTATACACATAAATCGGTCGATATCAAAGGTTACTATTTATATTACAGAACAAGTGGCAACATTTTTTTAATCTCAGGAGTCTAAGGTATTATTATTTGTAGTCAACTATGTAACTTACTTCAGGAACATAGTTTTTTAGGTGGCTAAACTTCTTCTCTATCGTAAAGTTGCTCATTTTAAACTTAAACTTAAACTTTAATGTAAGTGATGTTTTGTAGTGATGTATTATTAAATTTATAACCATAAGGTACCTTAAATGTATGGAGCAAAGACCGTTATTGTTATGTAAGTTTAAAGTGGCATAAGAGGTTAAATACAGTATTTAGTTGCGGCTTTAGGACTTATTTCATTTGAATGACAGAATTTCTTTCATATATGCTCAGGAAAATTGATTGTGGGTCACATTAAAAGTAAAAAATATTCAATTTCGTGATTTTACATAAAAAGTCAGAAATTACATTTTCACGTCTAAATCAATTTTTTTTTTGCTTAAACTGTCTGTCAGAGTCGTTTTCTAATAGATAAATTTAAATCTTGAGAGCTCATTGCAATCAATCGTGAAAATGAAACAAAACATTATTTTCAAGAGATTGGTTAATATACACATAAATCGGTCGATATCAAAGGTTTCTATTTATATTACAGAACAAGTCGCAACATTTTTTTAATCTCAGGAGTCTAAGGTATTATTATTTGTAGTCGACTATGTAACTTACTTCAGGAACATAGTTTTTTAGGTGGCTAAACTTCTTCTCTATCGTAAAGTTGCTCATTTTAAACTTAAACTTAAACTTCAATGTAATTGATGTTTTGTAGTAATGTATTATTAAATTTATAACCATAAGGTACCTTTTCTTAAATGTATGGGGCAAAGACCGTTATTGTTATGTAAGTTTAAAGTGGCATAAGAGGTTAAATACAGTATTTAGTTGCGGTTTTAGGACTTATTTCATTTGAATGACAGAATTTCTTTCATATGTGCTCAGAAAAATTGATTGTGGGTCACATTAAAAGTAAAAAATATTCAATTTTGTGATTTTACATAAAAAAATCAGAAATTACATTTTCACGTCTAAATTATTTTTTTTTGCTTAAACTGTCTCTCAGAGTCGTTTTCTAATAGATAAATTTAAATCTTGAGAGCTCATTGCAATCAATCGTGAAAATGAAACAAAACATTATTTTCAAGAGATTGGTTAATATACACATAAATCGGTCGATATCAAAGGTTTCTATTTATATTACAGAACAAGTCGCAACATTTTTTTAATCTCAGGAGTCTAAGGTATTATTATTTGTAGTCAACTATGTAACTTACTTCAGGAACATAGTTTTTTAGGTGTGTCGCGGACTTCCGCGATGCATATATGTATTACACGTAGCAACACATCTAACAAACTTTACTTGTCTATGGTAAGCAAAGCACACTTCCATTTTTCGCTCGCATGAAGTTTCAATTTTGTTTGTGAACTTATTTGCTATAGAAAGTGTTTGATAATAAAGTGGTTCTAACGAATGCTGGATGCCAACTTCGCACAGCCAGAGCATCGTCGTTTCAAAGCTAAGTATATGTATTTAAAAGAGGACGTGTAGTCCCATGCCCATGTTTCCATATATTTATTAATTTATCAGTGTTCAGTATATGTCGAGATTTTGCATAATATAATTATGGGCGGAGGTGTGCTTGAATGTGTCAGGTCAAGTCGGAGATGCGTCTGCCGACTTGAGCCTTGCCTTCTTATATAAATCGTGGTACGCCCAGCGTCCAATAATCCATTTGCGAATGGTAATGATGGTATACTTACACATAGGCTTGAGGTGCTTAGTTGCGACTAGAGCACGTACCCTTCATGAGGGATAATGGACATAACAAGCACACTCCTAACTTAATGCCAATATATAGATGTATCTGGTTGCGATCAGGTTACATGTACTTATGACTGTGGATCAGGTTATGGTTAGCGGCTAGTTTTAGACTGAGCCCTGAACACCCCTCATCTGGTGTGCCAACTGATCAATATATAGATGTATCTGGTTGCGATCAGGTTACATGTACTTATGACTGTGGATCAGGTTATGGTTAGCGGCTAGTTTTAGACTGAGCCCTGAACACCCCTCATCTGGTGTGCCAACTGATCAATATATAGATGTATCTGGTTGCGATCAGGTTACATGTACTTATGACTGTGGATCAGGTTATGGTTTGCGGCTAGTTTTGGACTGAGCCCTGAACACCCCTCATCTGGTGTGCCAACTGATCAATATATAGATGTGACTGGTTGCGATCAGGTCACCGCACCCCTTATCTGGTGCAAGGCTTATTTTCTGTGATATAGATGTGACTGGTTGCGATCAGGTCACCGCACCCCTTATCTGGTGCAAAAGGTTTACTTTCTAAGACATAGAGAATTGTGACTATAATGACAGACAGACATGCATCATACCTATATATGTATATTTGAGTCCTGTGGGACAATGTGGAATCTTACTATGAATATAAATGTCTTGTTGTCTATCCCTATATAATATGATACAAGTTAGGGATAATTTAGTGACCGATGGTCATAAATCTATTTTTTACACAGGTGGTGGCATAAGATCAAGTTAGAGCTGGCAGCTACACTTTGAGCTCATGAACAGAGAGAAACACTGCAATCACATCACCATAATAAGGTATGAACTGCATTATCCATAGAACAACCGACCTCTCTCCTAATAATATAAGCGAAGCAGATCAGAGTACTTTAAGATACAAGTATACATGTCAAGTTGATAGTAAACTCATGTTTCATTTAATAAGGTCTTAGAATCTTTAAGTGACTTGAATTCAGGCAATCAATTTATCTTAGCATTTTATATTAACGTCGATACAAGGTGGCTAAACTTCTTCTCTATCGTAAAGTTGCTCATTTTAAACTTAAACTTAAACTTCAATGTAATTGATGTTTTGTAGTGATGTATTATTAAATGTATAACCATAAGGTACCTTTTCTTAAATGTATGGGGCAAAGACCGTTATGTTATGTAAGTTTAAAGTGGCATAAGAGGTTAAATACAGTATTTAGTTGCGGTTTTAGGACTTATTTCATTTGAATGACAGAATTTCTTTCATATGTGCTCAGAAAAATTGATTGTGGGTCACATTAAAAGTAAAAAATATTCAATTTTGTGATTTTACATAAAAAAGTCAGAAATTACATTTTCACGTCTAAATTAATTTTTTTTTTGCTTAAACTGTCTCTCAGAGTCGTTTTCTAATAGATAAATTTAAATCTTGAAAGCTCATTGCAATCAATCGTGAAAATGAATCAAAACTTTATTTTCAAGAGATTGGTTAGTATACACATAAATCGGTCGATATCAAAGGTTTATATTTATATTACAGAACAAGTCTCAACATTTTTTTAATCTCAGGAGTCTAAGGTATTATTACTTGTAGTCAACTATGTAACTTACTTCAGGAACATAGTTTTTTAGGTGGCTAAACTTCTTCCTATCGTAAAGTTGCTCATTTTACAACATTATTTTCAAAAATTAATATCTCTGTAACTACACAACTTAGGAGGTTGATCTTTTGTGTTATCGATAGCTTATTTATTGTAGATTACTGGGGTATGCATAACTCCATACCCGCCATAAGGTACCTTTGACCATGGAACGTCACAAATGAATATTCATGATGGGTTATTTAGCTGAGATTAAGTAATGTTGCTATCACAAACAATTTACAACATGCCTTTGAAAGGGTTAAACTCTGAACCCTTGCACTTTGACACATCGCTGAGAATTGACAGCTGTCACAGCGACCTTACTGTCACGGGAACCCTTTAACTGTTGACAGTTGACCCGCCCGAAACCGCCCCATTGTCTGCGCTGCACATTAGTATGCGTCTACGCAACACGCGACACCAGCGCGAGGGCGCGACACTCTCGCGGATTGATTATAGCGTCGGCGCTAATGAGTTTGATTATTCCAACGAAATATGCAAATTTATCACATCTAAGCCCAAGGACCCCTTACAACACTAATGAAATGCACATTTCCTAATTTTATAGCCACACTTGCCTCATTGACCTCGCATGGTAACTTGACCCTAAGATTATACAGGGTGCCGGCGACACCCCGTTTTGTGTATACTTCTGGTGAGTCAACTGCCTCCAGCAACCAGGCAATAAAATTATCTATACCCAGATGTAAATGTAAGGCAAAACAGATTAAAGAAAACCGGCTAAGTGCGAGTCGGACTCGCGCACGGAGGGTTCCGCACCATCAACAAAAAATAGAGCAAAACCAGCAAAAAAACGGTCACCCATCCAAGTACTGACCCCACCCGGCGTTGCCTAACTTCGGTCAAAAATCACGTTTGTTGTATGGGAGCCCCACTTAAATCTTTATTTTATTCTGTTTTTAGTGTTTGTTGTTATAGCGGCAATAGAAATACATCATCTGTGAAAATTTCAACTGTCTAGCTATCACGGTTCGTGAGATACAGCCTGGTGACAGACGGACGGACGGACAGCGGAGTCTTAGTAATAGGGTCCCGTTTTTACCCTTTGGGTACGGAACCCTAAAAATAGAGCAAAACAAGCAAAAAAACGGTCACCCATCCAAGTACTGACCCCGCCCGACGTTGCTTAACTTCGGTCAAAAATCACGTTTGTTGTATGGGAGCCCCACATAAATCTTTATTTCATTCTGTTTTTAGTATTCGTTGCTATAGCGGCAACAGAAATACATCATCTGTGAAAATTTCAATCTATCACGGTTCGTGAGATACAGCCTGGTGACAGACGGACGGACGGACGAACGGACGGACGGACAGCGGAGTCTTAGTAATAGGGTCCCGTTTTTACCCTTTGGGTACGTAACCCTAAAAAGCAACAACGGTTCCATGCAGCACACAGCAGAACATTATGCAGCAAAAGATCGCAGTAGGACGGTTAATCATTTGTTAATTATTAATATTATACAACGCATGAGACTTGTCTTTCACAACCTACGAAGTTTTGAAACTTCGCCCCTTGAATAAATTGCTCGCTTGAGCCCCTAACTGAATAAAATTGTTCTCGATATAATCCCTGCAACCCCCTTAGAAGATTTCCATGTCCTCTATTTAAATAATAAAACTTACTACCTAATTACCTATTTACGAAGTTTGAAGTTCCTAGCTTTGAATAAAATTTGAACCCTGTACAATCTTTCAACCCCTTTTTAACCATTTTAGGGGATGAATTTTAAAAACGCTGAAATTACTTTTCTTGTATTCTAATATTACTTAATACAACAATTCAAGTCCCGCACTCAAATAAATGTTTGACCTCCATACATATTTTCAACCCCTTTTTCACCACCATAGGGATGAATTATCAAAAACTAGTTTTCTTCTCTTTTGATAAAATACCTTTTTACGAAATTTCAAGTTTGTAGCTTTAAATAAAATTTGAACCCTTTACAAACTTTCAACCCCCTTTCGACGCTTTAAGAGATGAATTTTAAAAACACTGAATTTACTTTTCTCGTATTTTAATAATATGCTATTTTACAAAGATTCAAAGCCCCGCACTCACAAAAATGTTTGATCTCCATACAAACTTTCAACCCCTTTTTCACCACCTTGAGATATGAATTTTCAAAAACGCTGAAATTAGTTTCTTGCCGCTTTAAAAGAATACCTTTTTACGAAGTTTCAAGTTCCTAGCTTAAAATAAAATTTGAACCCCATACACATTTTCAACCCCTTTTTAACTCTGTTAGGGGATGAATTTTACAAAACGCTGAAATTAGTTTTCCTGTCTTCTAATAATATCCCCAAATACAAAGATTCAAGTCCCGCGCTCGAAAGATGTTTGATATCCATACAAACTTTCAATGCCTTTTTCACCACCTTAGGGGATGAATTTTACAAAACGCTGAAATTACTTTTCCTGTCTTTTAATAATATCCCCAAATATAAACTGCCGTATTCGAACTTTAAGATATTCACAAGATACGATACGTACTAGATCCATTCTAGATACGTTATAGTTTAGATTTCAACTAGTTCTCTTTTGCAGCGCAATTCGGGCAACCAAAGTCACTTTTACGAAAGATCGTGTTAGATATCTATTAAATGTGAATTAGATCTCTAAGTAA
Organism: Cydia amplana; assembly: GCF_948474715.1. Taxonomy (NCBI): domain Eukaryota; kingdom Metazoa; phylum Arthropoda; class Insecta; order Lepidoptera; family Tortricidae; genus Cydia; species Cydia amplana. The sequence goes on along the minus strand of NC_086069.1, from coordinate 13,233,385 downwards.
TATCTTGTGGAAATCGTTCAAGAGTATGTCCAGAATCGCGGAAATGTCAAATTTGACAGGTTAGATCTTAAACATATCGTTATCGTATCTTGGCGATGTCTAAAAGATATCTAATAGATGTCTATTACAAAATCCGAATCGGGCCCAAAGATTCAAGTCCCGCGCTCGAAAAATGTTTGATATCCATACAAACTTTCAATGCCTTTTTCACCACCTTAGGGGATGAATTTTCAAAAACGCTGAAATAAGTTTTCTTGTATTTTAATTTAATATCTTCTTGCAAAGTTTCAAGTTCCTAGCTTAAAATAAAATTTGCACCCCAAGACGAACTTTCATCCCCTTTTTACCCCTTAGGGGTTGAATTTCCAAAAACGTTGCAATTACTATTTTTTGTAATCGGCTATTATGCCTTTCTAAGAAGTTTCAAAGCATTTGTAATAGATTCAAACTTTCAACCCCTTTTTAACCCTGATAGGGGATGCATTTTACAAAACGCTGAAATTACTTTTCCTTCTCTTTTAAAAATATTCCCAAATACAAAGATTCAAGTCCCGCGTTCGAAAAATTGTTTGATATCTATACAAACTTTCAACCCCTTTTTCACCCCTTTAGGGGATGAATTTTCAAAAACGCTGAAATTAATTTTCTAGTATTTTAATAATATATATTTTTACGAAGTTTCAAATTTCAAGCTTAAAATAAAACTTGAATCCCATACAAATTTTCATCCCCTTTTTATCCCCCTTAGGGGTTGAATTTCTCAAAATCGCTTCTTATCTCTTGTACACTTTTTAAATGTAACCTGGTATGCAAATTTCAACTTTCTATCTTTTGTAGTTTCGGCTCTGCGTTGATGAATCAGTCAGTCAGTCAGGACACTTGCATTTATATATATAGATAGATAAGAGTTATAAGGGTTCCGTATAAGGGATGGGCGTCCGTCCATCTGTCACAGTCAATTAGCTCCGAATGCACTAGACCTATGTAAGTCAATAGAAAAAAAAAACAGAAAATATTTTTTTACCTATACATATACTAGTGAAAGTCAAGCGTGAGTCAATCTATGAAAAAAAAATTATGGGTGATCTACGGAACCCTAATGGCGCGAGTCCGATTCGCATTCGACCGGGTTTTTTTACATCTAGATCATAATTTTATGAAGGTACGATGTAAGTAGTCAGTGACCGCTGTCAAAAGGCAGATTGTGCAGACAGACTGCTCCAGATGCGTTGGCCGCGGCACACATCCGAGCGTCCGAGTTCTACTTACACAGTTACCATACGTGTGCGTGTGTGCGTGCTCACGTAACCGCGCGCTGACGTAACCGTGCGCCTGTGTGCGTGCGTGATCTTCAGCCGCGGTCACTGACCCGGGCCACCTGTCTAAAACCACCACACCCTAGAATTCAGTGGTTCCTAACCTTTTCAGTCCGGTCAGAATAGAATAGAATAGAATATATTTATTTGCTTGAATACGTAACAATCAGATCTTATACTCAACTAGTTGGACACAGTATTCAGTCGACACAACATCAACATGCAAAATATTTACAAAATTGTACATTAAGGTACTAATTCCTAATTTATGACATGCAATTCATTAAAACAAAATAATAATAAAACAATGTCAATGAAAATAAAATTAAAGTATAAAAGTATTATGGTAGAATTAGTCAAAAGTAAAATTAGTCAAAAGTAAAAGTTAATTACATATATCAAATACAAATCGGCAATTGTCATTTTAAACATTATAATTTACATTTTAAATAATCCTTAACACTATAAAAACAATGTTCATGTAGCCATTCAGTCAATTTTACTTTAAATACTTTCCCATTCAACATTCTGAGCTCTTTAGGGAGGTCGTTGAATATTACAACACACATATTAAATGCATTTCTCCTACAAATATCAGACGTACATGCTGGCTGGTATAGTAGATGTTGGTACTGAGCCCGGAGTTCTCTTGCAAACATTTTCTCGTGCTTTATAAAGTACTCCGGGTGCTTTATTGTAAAAAGACATAGGTACCTTTAAAATATACATACAGGCTAGGGGGAGAATGTGAAACTTTTGGAAAAGAGGTCTGCACGTGTCATCAAATTTAACGCCACCCAATGCTCGTATACCCCTATGACTAACTAGGGAACCTGATTTTACCCCTCCTCCCAATGGTTATAAAAAATAAAACGTGTACGTTTGTTGTATTGTTATATTAGGTTAGCTTATTACCCCCGTAAAATACCAGTTTTACCCCCACAGTGGTAATTACCCCCAGGTTAGGAACCACTGCCCTAGATAAATGAGGACATCTCAGAATACGTAATTTACTTTCATATTTTTACTCGTAAGCATTACAAAAACAGTTCCTCTATTTGATACTATTACCAGAAATAATGCAATCGTCAAGAATCGGCAATCGGCGTACTATTATGTGTTTCTGTGATCGGCTAGCTGAACATATTTCTTATTATGAGTTAATTCGAATATTTTAATCCAAAATTCGAAAATATGAGGTTTGGATTTTTGTAATAAAATTTAATGAAGATAAAAAACAGAAAATTTCAGTTTATAATAATTCCGAGAATGTTTGCAAAAATAAAAAAAGCGGCCAAGTGCGAGTCGGACTCGCCCATGAAGGGTTCCGTATTTAGGCGATTTATGACGTATAAAAAAAAAACTACTTACTAGATCTCGTTCAAACCAATTTTCGGTGGAAGTTTACATGGTAGTGTACATCATATATTTTTTTTAGTTTTATCATTCTCTTATTTTAGAAGTTACAGGGGGGGGGACACACGTTTTACCACTTTGGAAGTGTCTCTCGCGCAAACTATTCAGTTTAGAAAAAAATGATATTAGAAACCTCAATATCATTTTTGTAGACCTATCCATAGATACCCCACACGTATGGGTTTGATGAAAAAAAAATTTTTGAGTTTCAGTTCGAAGTATGGGGAACCCCAAAAAATTATTGTTTTTTTTCTATTTTTGTGTGAAAATCTTAATGCGGTTCACAGAATACATCTACTTACCAAGTTTCAACAGTATAGTTCTTATAGTTTCGGAGAAAAGTGGCTGTGACATACGGACGGACAGACAGACGGACAGACAGACAGACAGACATGACGAATCTATAAGGGTTCCGTTTTTTGCCATTTGGCTACGGAACCCTAATAAGTAACGTGAAAATAAAATATGAAATCGGGTCTCTTTGTAAGTAAGCTTCCATAAAATATTACCTAGTTTGATTGCTTTCATATCTGTAGCTAAATTTAAACGTCACTGAGAGAAAAATATACAATATTTATTACAAAATGTTAAATTTAAAGATATGTACAATTTGACTTTTACATTACCTATCATTGATAATTAAATAGAAGCCAGTATAAAATATAAATTTTGGTAACATACAATATATATCTCATACATGTCCGCCGAGTGTCGAATGTCGATATATGGGTAAACCATATTTATTTATTAGCCTAGTGTGTTTGAGTATATTATCTAGAGGGCGCGGCGCCAGAAGTACCATTTACCGCCAAAACCGGCGGAAATGGCGCAACACACGTCACCCCGACCTAAAACTAAAACCTAGAGGCGTATTCTGATTGTAATAACAGGTTTTAAATTTGGTCTGGATTCGTCAAGGATATGATCTACAAGTGACGTTTCTGGTTAAAGTTCGTGACATTTCTTTAACCAGAAACGTCACTATTGACACTAACAGATAATATCCATAACAATTCAGATCAAATTCAAAACCTCTTATTACAATCAGAATAGGTATGCCTTTCCTATTCACTTTAAGAGCAAAAAAAAACACAAATTAACTGATACCTACTTCACAATGCACATACTGCCGTGTTCGAACTTCAAGATATTCACAAGAGACGACACGTACTAGATCCATTCTAGATATAGTTTAGATTTCAACTAGTTCTCTTTTGCAGCGCAATTCGGGCAACCAATGTCACTTTTACGATAGATCGTGTTAGATATCTATTAGATGTGAATTAGATCTCTAAGTAATATCTTGTGGAAATCGTTCAAGAGTATCTGCAGAATCGCGGAAATGTCAAATTTGACAGGTTAGATCTTAAAGATATCGTTATCGTAACTTGGCGATGTCTAATAGATGTCTATTACAAAATCCGAATCGGGCCCATAGGCTGTGCTTAAGAGGATAGCAGACTGAGGAACTTTTTGAAAATACATTTTCAGTAGGTAAAATTTAAAAAGGGGGCTAGTAACTATAAATGAGCATTTCTAAACACCATTTTTCACGTAGTAAAATATTATGTCAATTTTATTATTCATATAGTTAGTACACAAGTTAAATAAACACCGATCGAACTGAGGCAGAAGAAGCTTTTTACTTGCTAGTACAAAAGACATCAACGAGCGAAAGTCACTAACTGGTGTTAGTAATCGTATTTTTCTCAAAAATGGTCGGCAAAGTCGACGTTGCCGGTTAAAAAAATTGGTCGCGAAGTGCGTAGTTAGTCAGTCAAAAAATTAAAAAGTTAAAAATATTGCAGTCTCGATTTCGGTACTGCAATGTTGCATACAAATTCCATTATTTAACGAGTTCCAAACTTTTTAAAAGTTGAAATGGCCATATCAAATGAAGGCATAGGTCCAATTAAACAGCCAAACAGATGATCAGCACTTATTATTATGTTGGTACTGCGACTATTTAGGTGTCTCAAATAGGTTGGCGTATTTTCAGCAGAAAAATACATTTCTTTTTTTTAAAGGCGGAAATGCAAATATTTTCATTGATTTTACTTTTTTCTGTGATAATTAGACCGTTGCTCAGGTAAATAATTTCTATTTCTTGCACCATTTTTGGCTGGAAGGCTACTTGCTGGCTTCGGATTCAATTAAACGGACTCCCAAGGTCGTCCGTTTATAACGAATCCTCAGCCAGCAAGTAGCTACTTCCGAACCTCGACAATAATGTACTATTAATTTACCAATCATCCATAAAATAACTTGAACCTTTGAGGATTGCTCTATTAAAAGTGTTAAAATCATCATCATCCTCGCGTTGTCCCGGCATGTTGCCACGGCTCATGGGAGCCTGGGGTCCGCTTGGCAACTAATCCCAGTAATTGGCGTGGGCACTAGTTTTTACGAAAGCGACTGCCATCTGACCTTCCAACCCAGAGGGTAAACTAGGCCCGTATTGGGATTAGTCCGGTTTCCTCACGATGTTTTCCTTCACCGAAATAAAAGTGTTAAAATATTACACAAAAAATCACAATTTATAAAAGTATAGAACTTTTTTATAAACAGCAAATCTATAGGTACCTATTACCTAAGGTGCCGAGTTGCAAACTCTTACGTATAAAAGTGCTTCGGTTTTGAGTAAATAAATAATACGTATCGAAAGTTGATAAGGTTATAGGATAATAACCCCGGAGAATAAACAACACTAAAATTTAAGAAAAAGCGACATAATCCCTTTTTAGTCAAACAAGAATATCACAAGATTATAGATACATACTTATACATATGTACCTACTAAATATAGCACCATACCATATCGCTTACCATCAGGTGATCCGTCTGCTCGTTTGCCTCCTATATCATAAAACAGGAACCTTAAACCTAAAAGGGATTTACAAATACTTGCATTTACACAAAAGAAAAAAGATGTTATTCAAATTATTTTATCTTTTATCATTACTAATCGCTAAAAATATTTGCCTTATATTTATGTTCTATTTCTGTAAATGTGTATCCTATGCGTAGAACATCTAAAAAAGCTCACATACCAAGCTCATATAACCATCTAAAACTAAATTCACTGCTAATTAACAATTTATTTATAAATGCAACAACAACAAAAATTTAATCAACAGGCGAACAATATTTCATTGTGCATTTACTTGCGAAACAATATGAAACATACTTTAACATACAATACAAGTCTCAACTCTCAAGTTGACCACCTATATCGTTCGTTTTGTATTCACCAATGCAATAAAAAAATATATGATTCTTGTTATAACTAGGACGAAGTTATTTATTTGCTTATACCTAAGCTGTTATTAAGGCTCGATGTACGATAATTACTTATCAAATTATTCTTTTAGTGTGAGCACGTCAATTTAGAGACCATAAGTAGGTAGTAAATAAGTACCTATATTTAACTGCAACACGATGCGGTCCTTGCGTTTTAATAGGATATTAAAATGTATTGCCTATTTTAAGCACTAAATGATTACAGCATCTTCATTAAGAAATTCGCTTGGATTTTTTGTGAGTTTTATAGTTAAAATCATAATCCTAGTCGCAACTAATGTACTAACACTTACTAACTGTTGGTTATTAAGAAGAAAGTTTAGTAGTAGTTACTTAAATACAAGCGCAATTAAAATGTAAATTTTTCAACATATAGGTAATTTTGTATTGCTCTTAATCATAGACTATTGGCTAGAACAACCTGTGAATATAACTACTTTTTGTATTAATAAGTAAATACAGTTACTATGTAAATTTTATATGGAAAATATTTCTGTTAAACCATTTACCGCAACTTTCGATTCCGAGTTTATTAAATGTTTTGGCACTAAGTTTTAAGTAGATAGCTAATGGAACGTTATAATTAACTCGCTGTCACTTTAATTATTTTAACTACGGTCGGTTGGTGAGTAACCATTGACATACAAGAACCAATCATCCAATGTTAATAATTTTTAGCTTGTAATTTTATTATTGTATGTATGTTAGTTTCTAAGGTATGTATCTATGGGCCTTAGCTGCCTGATAATAAATAATATTTAATTTAATTACAATTTGATATGTGCTACAGAGTCAGGTGCAGATGTTACGAGTATCTATTAGCTTTAGACAAAGCGGTGCAGGGTCGCGGCGGCAAGAAGAGTCATCAGAGTCAGCAGGACACGGCTTCAGGTACTGAAAGCGCAGGCTGCCGCGCAGCAGCGCGCGCGGGGGGAGGCGCCGCAGCTACTCGGTGCGCCGGCGCCGTGGTAGCTCACTCGTTCGCGCGCTCTCGCCCAGCACGCACGTGTCCGCGCTCCGTCGGCCCCAGCACTTAAGCCGCAACCCCACGTGAGTGTCCCCGCTCCGCCTCCGCTCCCGCTCCCGCCGCCGCTCGGTAACGTACCGCACACACACTCACCACACAGCCGCGCGGTTGCATAAGGACGCTTCCGCGTCGCCGCCCGTTATGAAACGAGATCGAAAGTGAAGCTAGCGCCACCGCGCGGACCCGCCCGCCACTTATAATTAAGCGAAATAAATGGAATGCAATTGTGACGTTGCCTCACCGCGCAACCTCGGACACCGAGCCAGTTTCGACACTCGCGCTAGAAATCACTTTCGACAGCATTGAAGCTGCCGCACTGCCCCAATCAAGTATCGTAGCACCCCTGAGCTTGAACCCCCAGAAATTTCCCCCACTTGGACTCTACTTGGAACGTTTCCACAAATTTCGTACTTAGTGAGATATCTGTCAAGGCCGACATTTCCAATGTATAACCATAAAATCTGTAAAATCAAGGATTTACCCGGCAAGATAATAATTATAACGAACTTGACATTTATTTATGTATTTTCTTCCAGTGTTATTTTACCATTGTTAATAATATTCCAAACAAAATTGAAAAACTGAGTTGACTCAATAGTCTTTAGTGAAAACGATCTCTATGAGTCCGATGCCGGCACTCCGCGCCCTGTGAACCTCGAGCACGTGGGGTTGCGCTTACGCAACCCTTCTATCAACCAAAACAAATTATACCCAATTAAGAACCCAAACAATTAGCAATCTTTATCATCATTGACTTATAGCCCATAGCTGGAACACCAAGGAAAAGTACACGACATTTATAACATGCATTTGTTTCTCTGAGAGGTCCACGTGACTTTGCACCGGGTTACGTTACGGCCGTGACCTCTTCCTACCTCAGTGACCCACCCCCGGCCCTTGACCTCACAGTGGTGACACGGTTCATTACAATTGGCTTGCGACCGGAAAATTTTAATTATTTCGCACCAAATCTGAGTGACACTCAATGAATTAGAAAGCTAGTTGGGATCGACGTGCGCCCGCGTGGCTAGTTACCTAACATCGACTCCTGCCCTATTCATTCATACCGCGCAACGCGTGTGCTGTCCCCGACAATTACACACCGCAGGCGGGCCCACTTCATCTCCTCCCATATCATCTAATCTGTAGTATCCGTAAAATTGTCTGTATACATATGTTTCCCTTTTGAAACAATGTCTCATTTTGGTCCTTTCAATCGTACTGTTGTAGAAAGCACATGTCAAAAGTCAAAGTAAACAATAGCGGTTAACAGCTGATGCCTTGCACAACGCGAGTCCCGATGACCCGGCGCGCGCGCATTCCGCGCCGCTCATGGCGCAAGCGCCCTCCTTCCGACTCATTTCCGTTCCTTCATTAACACTGCCAGACGGCAGACAAGAGGCACTTGTTTAATTTCTGTCCTATTAACTCACACCCAGTGTTACTAATAAAACCTACAAGTTACAATTGAATAAGCTTTAACAATAACGTCAGCTGCGATAAAAAACCTCTTGTAAAGCATAGTACTGCCATTTGACACTTCTTAAATAACTTGAGTAGGTATCAAGTATCCGTAGAGTGGCTTATGACATTTCTGTAAAAGAGTTGGGGCGTCGTTTGTGAATTTAAAAAAGCTATTTCCCAAGCGTCGACTCCATGAATACTAATGAATTGCACCATACGTATGCCCTGTGACCTGACGTTTTATTGCGAAGAAATGATAAGACACAAAGTCATGTAAAAATATTTTAGTGAAATACAGTGACACCATGGTGACACCATAGACTAATTGGCTATAAACACTTGTTGTGCTATATCTTCGTTTATTTTATTTTATTTTCTTTATTTTGCTATTAGATACTGACATGTCGATACACTACTAATTCACTATACTGATTGTAAATACTTTCATTGGAAATGCCTGTAAAAAATCAACTTATGAGTTTAGAGTACAAACTCGTTCAAAAAGCCAAGCGGTAAGCAGCAGAGATGTGACTTATTTGAAATACTTGTATTTAAAATGCAAATACAAAATGGAAAATACCTATTTTGTATTTTGTATTTAAATACCTTTTGAAGAAAACTATTTTGTATTTTATTTGAAATAGTTTTTGGGACCTATTTTCTATTTTCAAAATACAAAATACTTTATAGTAGGTAATGTTGGTAGGAGTTACAATCTCTTCTGATCTTACAATCCTGGCAACTCTCTCATTCTTTTAACATGGAACTGTTGAATCTGTTTAGTAAGGTGGCACATGATCACAAGCGTAGCGAGTGGTTAAAAAAGTGGAATCTTGAGTGTTACGAGGGTTTCAAGGTACGAGAGGAGAATAAACTTTTCTGCCCTGATGAAAATTTTAAAAATTGTCCGTTATAAACCATCATCCATCCATCCTTCCGGTTAATATGAGAAAACAACTAGAAATTTGCACTTTAGATAGAGGACTGATTGACACACTGTTTTCAAAGAATAAAGAGAGTCTTTTCAATTCGGATATTCTGAGTAATACTTTTTAATTCAGACTAGGTATTCACTATTCAGAGTACCTTTTATCGCAAAGTATTTGTATTTTTAAAAAGTATTTTGAAAATACCTATTTCGTATTTTGTATTTTAAATACAAATTCAAAAACTATTTTGTACTTTGCATTTGAAATAGTATATCAAGGAAGTATTTGTATTTTGTATTTAAATACTTTTTATAAAGTATTTTTCACATCTCTGGTAAGCAGCCGTATTCGAACACGTTTTCAGTTCAATTCGTTGTTTGACACTGATATGTATATCCGATCCATATCGTTTCAATATCTTATATTTGACGTATCTTAAAGTTCGAATATGGCTGAAGTATGGAAACGATGACGTGACTTTTCGAAACATCCCGATACTTACATTTCTACTTTTCGATTGTCGTCTGTTGATAAATATGATTTGTCATTGTCTGTTTACTCTGCCATTAGCATAGGATATGTATACATTCAGCACCTGCTTGCGTCATTAGCACATCTTCGTCTGTTTAACTAGATTATTTAATAGTAAAGCTAAATTTACGCATATCTCGGAAGCTATGACCTATATCGTCACTATGATATTGTCCTAACAATTTGCTAGGTAGAGGCGTATTATGCGTGTAGGGTGTCCGGTCGCTTGGGGGTTTATGCACAATCTCGGAGTGACTTTCGTGATACATAAGCTACGGTTTTGTACTCACTAGAAGTGTCACATAAAAGTTAGCATTAACGTATTTCAAAACAGTATCAACAAAGTGCAAAAAGGTCAAGCAGCCTCGTCACTAACACTTAGCCTATTAAAGTAAACTAGAGGATAGTAAATACTTGATCAATTGCGCAGGCACGTGTGGGGTCAAATGCAAGGACGTCTCAGCATATCTACTCGTATCTAGTGCCTACCTTTTCTGGGTTTGCTTTTTTACGCTTTACTTATTTCCATAATGTAGGTGAAAATTAATATGTATAACATTTAGGGTATGTAAAGGTTAAACTATGAGTATGTGTTGAGGATTACTGGAATACGTGTTTAAAAAAATCAGATTAGGCTGTGAATGTGAAGCTGCCGACGATCATAAACAAACAAACAAATCCGACACAGTCGTTACCGTAAAATGGAGTGAGTAGGGTTCGCGGGGAGAGTTGGGTTATGAATGGGGAGAGAAGGGTTGAAAGGGGGGTGAGATGGAATTTTAAGGCTACTGCTACAAAAATAATGTATTGCAATTTAAAATGGAGCTATAGTAATACTGATAATAAAAAAAATCGATCCAACAATCTTCCAAAATCACCTTTGTATGAAAACCAATTACGAGGGACTACGGGGTGAGGTGGGATTTCCTGTTTATCGTCAAAGTTATGAAATGGAACTACCCAAAATAAAATAAAAACTAAAATACAAACGTCCGTAACACTTATTATATACACCATTCAGATTGCATGTGTAAAAATAAAATGTTATCGAGGTTTGAATTTCAGTTTTGCGCCTACTCACCCCATTTTACGGTACCGGCGCTCCGACAGACGGCCGACACGCGCGCAGCGGTTTGCTAGTTCCGCGCTCCAATTCCACACACTAACGAGACCGACACAACACAACACAACGCAAATTTATCGCCAATATTAACACCAATTCCACACAATACCCAATAAACTGGTTAAAACCAGCTGACTCGCCCGGCTGAATCGGACTCGAATGTTACGTAACTTATTGCACGAGGTGTGAGCACCAGTCATTGTATTGATTTGAACAAACTAATAATAATTTTGATTTACTGACAACAGTTTTTAATAGATACCTCAATCGATAAAGAATTTCGAAACGAGCTTTTTATGTGTCCCAGTAACGTTTAATAGCGTTAAGTTCGTTCGTTGTTCGTGAGAGTATTGTTTTGTTTTTCTCTACCTATTATGATAACTATGATAATAGCAAATGTTAATATCGTGTGGATTAATATTTGCTTTAAATATTCACATTTCCTTACAACGTATTGCACGAACTGATGAATCCTTGGACAACGGGCGGTGTGATCCTGGTATTACTGGTATGCCGAATATAAAGTCGCGGATTATGCTAATACTTAAACTTACCACAGTGACTGAATTCTAATGTCAATAAAATTGCCATAAATCTTTGATTCTATCTATTTCTGACTCTTAATTCACCATGTCAATGTACTTTTAAGAGGAAACATAAGTAAATTTGCTTTTAGGAAAGAACACTACATAATTTATAGGTAATTAAATTAATCAAAGTACCACTATTGCCAAATAAGCTTCGTATAGCAAAAGCGTGAGCTAACCGCGAGGCGATGTCACCTGTCAGTATGTCAGAATTGTCAATTGTGTTTGCGGCCAAGACCCCGGGTCACCAACAATTACGTGATACTCATCTTCCATATACATTGTAAAGCCAGTAATTTGTCGACGCGTAATTTACAGCATAATAAACTAACCACCACCTGCGCTGAGCAACTGAGAAGACTCATTACCGCCATGGAGCCTAATGTGTGAAGGGTCATACGCACCTAATGACCACAATTACATAATTAAGTATAAACACGTAATAAAAATTAGAAGTTTTATTGCAAAAGACTGAGCAAATATAGGTGTATGAGAATGACGGCCGTATTCGAACAATAAGATACGTCAAATATTGGATATTGAAACGATATAAGCCGTATCCAGACGAGCTAGACAAATCGACCGATTTGATCAGGAAAATAATTGGCGCCAATCTCATCTGGCGTCCACACGTACACAATTTAAGTACCAATTTGCATTCCATAGATTAGATACTAACTTCGAAAATTGGCATTTTTGTGTCGTCCGCACGTGCTGATTTGATCGGCCAATCAAATTGGCGTTTGCGTCCGCACGGCCTGATTCGATCGGACAATTTCATCAGATTGGCGAAAAATTCTCTCGTCTCTGGACTCCACTATAGATCGGATATGTCAGTGTCAAAAGTGACGTTTTTGTTTGAAGAAACGTCATCAAATTATTTATGAAGCAGACAGCCTTCTACCTTGTGATGATAAATAAAAGTGGTGACGATGACAGGGCGTCATCGTCCACTTGTCATATCTCATTATCATTAGATTAGGGAATCTAATGATAATGAGATATGACAAGTGCCTCGAGCAAGATACCATACAATCTTTACCAGCATCGCCACGTGGAGTGCACGAGTGTGGGTCCGAGCCCGTGTGGCCATAACACACACGCGCACGAACGTCGTGGCCTTGATCTTGTATCGGCGCATCTCACACACCGTTGCGTTCCACCGCGCAAGTCGGAATGAAACGTCATTTTTTATGAGACAGATATTTACTCAATTAGGTCAATCAACTTTTTCTTTTTACTAATTCCATGGTTGTCCTAGACCAAGGAGCAATGACTGAAAGCATGATTTTATACGATTTTTAGACGAAGTCATATATTCATATGTCATATATTTTTTAAACAAACTTTCCGGTTCTCTTTTGATTTACACTGACTTCACACGACAATAAAAAAAAAACCTAAAAACAACCGAAATTTGATTCCTAAAAAGTAAAAAATCCTTTGCCAAAGGAACTGCAAAAATCACGTTTCTAGTATGTGTCTAATACTGTGTGTCTATTTTAGTTCAGGATCATGAAATGCAACCTGCTAGCAGACAGATAGATTTATAGACACGTACAGCGGAAGCTTACAAATAACGTTAATTCTGCAACCTTCGTGTACTTTAGTGTACTTCGTGTAGTTTATTCCTCACGAGTCTCACAACCCAATTTTCATTCTGAAACTGTATGATTTCTTCAGTGATAGTGGAGCGCATACACTGATTCTCATACTATAAGTCATAAAGCGAGCGGAGCTCGTCATCTATAAAATTGTGCGGTGGCGCTCTTTTTAGGGTTCCGTACCCAAAGGGTAAAAACGGGACCCTATTAGTAAGACTCCGCTGTCCGTCCGTCCGTCCGTCCGTCCGTCCGTCTGTCACCAGGCTGTATCTCACGAACCGTGATATTTGAAATTTTCACAGATGATGTATTTCTGTTGCCGCTATAACAACAAATACTAAAAACAGAATAAAATAAAGATTTAAGTGGGACTCCCATACAACAAACGTGATTATTGACCAAAGTTAAGCAACGTCGGGCGGGGTCTGTACTTGGATGGGTGACCGTTTTTTTGCTTGTTTTGCTCTATTTTTTGTTGATGGTGCGGAACCCTCCGTGCGCGAGTCCGACTCGCACTTGGCCGGTTTTTTTATACCTATGAGATATAAAAAAGTTATCGTTTTGACCCTGACATCGCTCACCTATTACTTGGATCATCATATCAATAAAAAAAAGAATCTAGAATGTTTAGTCGAATTAACTATTGCAGTAGTTAGGTAATTAAAACTGCATAAACAAATTAAAATCAGCCACACTGTACATACTCTAACATTTTGCAATCACTGCCATGCGGATAGCTTGTGTAGCGAGTGTCGCGACTATAAAATCAAACCGCTCAATCCAAGTGTGCATGGTTGATGTTGTGAAGCAGTTTACGTAACCCTGTGCAGACTGTTCCGAGATAGGTACATGACACTCACTCACGTTTCTCTGGCTCAGTCAAAAACAAGAAAAAACGTTCTTAATTGTTCTAAAAATATCATCTTTATTTATTTTGACCATAACTGTATAAATAAACATTGAAATTAATACGTCTTAGGGCGTTTTAAACTTGTCCCATACACTTTTTTTTCAAATTTGGGATTTTTTATGTTATTTCTACTCAGAATCACGAGCTCTTTCTGTCCTAATAGGAGAAAAAAAGTGTCCTATAGTAGTTTATGCAACAGTGATATAATAAGGGTTCTTAAAATTCAAGGGTCGAAGTTACAAAACGAGACGTAGTCGAGTTTTGTAAAAAAAGACCCGAGAATTTTAAGAACCAATTATGAGCTGTTGCATACATTACTTTTTCTATGACAGCTGCAGCAAAAAAAAAAAAAAAAAAAAAAAAAGTTATTATTAAAAAAAAGAGTTATTATTAAAAAAAAAAGAGTTATTATTTAAAAAAAATTGAGTTATTATTAAAAAAAAAAAGAGTTATTATTGTAAATGAAAACATACCTCTTTCAATCAAGATGATCGGAACTTGTATCTTTAAAAAAAATAAAGCAGTTGTATTATACTCATAAGATGACTGCTAGCAGTCATCTTATGAGCCTATAGACAAAGCATTCAAATGACATTGCTTTAGATATCACTGTCAGTCATTTAATTGACACATTTAAGTGCTGGAGTAGAAAAAGGTTTTTATTTCCATTCCGTCACCATTTTTCATAGACTTTGTATGGCGGTCGCGGAATGGAAAGACCGAAAAATGTATGGAAATTTTGGGACACTTTTTTTCTCCTATTAGGATAGAAAAAGCTCGTGATTCTGAGTAGAAATAACATAAAAAATCCCAAATTTAAAAAAAAAACTGTAGGGGACAACTGAGGAGTGTCTTTTCAAAAGGGTTTATTTTTTTCTTAGCGGTACTTCTAGAGAGAACCTTGCTTAAGAAAACTTAAGGTCCAATTTAGAAATAGATTCCCAGAAAAAATAAACCATTTTGAAAAGACACTCCTCAACTTAAAAAAAAAAACGCCCCTTATGATTAAACATTTACACTCAAAGTATTGATATTTAAAACATTCACGGAAGTCAAATTAAATTGTAAAAACGGTTGCACAAATTGATCACGATCGCGACTGTTGTAAAAGGTTTCCGTGAAGGTTGCCGGCCGTGTTGTTCTGCGAAGGTTTAGCGGCAGGAAACGCGGCCTAATATGGGGGCCCTGACGGCAGGGCAGGCTGAACCCTGGACCCTCCGCGGTCACATTGCGTCACTCCCATGCATTGCGTCACGTACTCATCGCTTTCCACGATGTCATTGCTTCACTAGCACGCATTAATTTATACACTGCCGTCAATCGCAAAGAATTATCTGAGAATACATATGTAATAGAATACAGACACCTTTTGTTATCTAACCTCTATTTCAAAACTAAAAGTTCACATAATGAATAAGTAGTTTCGAATGAAACTTTCATGGGATCTAGACTGGTTAAGAAAGTTGAGATCGATATCGTCCTGTCGTACAATAAAGGTAAGTAATTGACCTTATTATATGGTTTAAGTAAGGCTTAAAGAAATCTCACGTCGCGCCAAAAGGCCCTCAACCCTGCCTTGCTCTTTACGCTTCCTGATGTGTTGTACCGATTTTCTTGTCAATTATATTCTGCATTCGGTACATAAAATACAAGCTATATGTCAGCGGTCGTCGCCCTCGCTCCGCCTCCGTGGCGTCATATCTCCGCATGCGGTTTTATTCTCCATAATTACATCTTGCAAAACGTCATTGAAGAGTAACAGGGTCTATCACTGTCATTATGAAAATGCACTTCTTGCAGTAACGCGATTAATGCACACATAAATCATATAATGAGGGCAATTGTGGTTAAAATGTTTAACTCATTTTTTTAAGAACACTAAATCATCTGCGTGGCTGTTCTTTATAAAAACTATAGGTATAGGTACATTTAATAGTATTTTATGCAACCGTTGTTTAAGAGGGGTCAAAAAAGGCGAGTGGCGTGAGTAACAATTTGAGGCGAAGCCGAAAATTGTTAATAAAGACGCCACGAGTATTTTTTGACTCAGTTAAACAACGTTGCATACAATACTTTTTCTACGACCAAGCACTTACTTTGAAACTTTTTTTAAATTTAATAAATATTTTCCATTCAACAAAAATAATACTTTAAACAAGTGGAATCATATAGGACATATATGTAGGTAAACAAACCAAAAGTATACAGCTAAGATACGCGACCCGGCCACCGCGCCCCGCGCCCCCGGCCGGTTGGTCAGCGACACCTTCTTGTAACTCATGAGGCCCTGGTACTTGCTCTTAGTTAAATTACAATTTTGGACAGTTTTTTTTCTCGATTTTGGCCACAGTAGCCTATGGAGACTAACAAGCAATGCTAAGCGGTGTTCGTAGTCTATGGATCTTGCTATATTACGGGTGTCACATGCGCGTTTCTGACTTCTGAAGCAATTTTATTGTTTCTACTAGTTAGTACTAATCTGTCAGAGATGACAATTAAAATTAGGTTGGCAACAATGTATTTCATACAATATTTTTTAAGTGGTGATTACACGAAGTATCGTAAAAGTACCAAAAAGATACTGCGTGTATGCGCAAATACTTTTATGGGGAATAGACTAAAGACTTGTCTTGACAACTATAACATAGCGGTTTAAAGGTGTGCGTACGACCTTTTAAATGACAAATAAAAGTACGGGAGTAGAAAAAAAAAATAACTTGCCATGTACAGTAAGTTACCAGGATACAATTTATATGCCATGTAATAAAGTTAAGGGACCATCAAAATACTGTTCGTACCGACCTATAGTTCCATGGCCAGTTTCGCCGCAACCTGCTCTTTAAAACACGACAGATTCAAGAAATATCGCAAACTACGAACTTTGCCTCCAAATATCATGACACGCATTAATTATATTTCGATACAAAAAGCGCAATAAATGCAAATCTGTGTCGAATGGCGACCCACGGTGGCGCAAGAGCAGAGTCAAGGGCACCGCGGCGGCAGTCGGGGGACGACAATTCAACGACGTTAATTGACCTGATTGTCTTTACTCATAATTAATCATCAATACTATTTTTCATTTCTCCTGGTCTGCCATTTTGACATTTGTGAGGGTTAGAAAGATACTAACTACATATATCAAGAATCTCAAGAAATCTCGATAAATGTAAACATTATAATTTTAATGACTAGTTATTTATTTCATATGTTAAGTTAGTACATTGTTGAAAACTCAATCAGATATCACGTTAAAAAATAATGCAACGCGCACAAATAAACCGTTTTCGACATCATCAAACGTATCATAAAGTCAATCGATACGCCACGCCAAATGTACATTTAACCCTTAAATACATGATTTTTTCGTTTTGCCCGAAATTAATATATATATCACATAATTGTTTGCCGTTTCTAGGAAAAATAGTAAAAAAAATTATATCATCGATTTTCACTGGGAAATCAGTGTTAAAACTTGCATAGTCTAAATCATATTTTTGGAAATATATAGCTATTAGTAAGGGGTATAGGAAAAATCTTAACTGCCAACAGAAAGGTACACTATTTGTGATGTTCCTATGATAAAATTTGTAAATATAAAATAATTACAAACCCCAAAAAATCTGCCCAAAATCACATACTAAAAATCATCAACTTCCAGGTTTTTCCAAGATTTCCGACATTTCGTCTATAAACAAATGTAACTTTTATAAATTAAAATACTGCGCAAATTTATGTAATAATTCGGAAAATTTATTAGTTTTACTATTGAAATAATATACAAGAACAAATAGAATTTGTTTAATAATGCATAACATTTGATGTTTATGTTGTGTGTATAAATGCATCACTATGCATTTAAGGGTTAAAACAGAGTCCCCCAGACAAGCATTAGACAGTTCGTAAAGCCAGTAGATCTAGAGGCATTGATTTGCTAGCGGTGAGATAACGTTATCACTTGCCGCGCGATCAGCTGCGCACTTTCGCCGCGCTGGAGCGAAACGCCGCTATGCCTAATGCGGTGCGCGAGAGCAGGACGCGTCAATGACGCAACACGGCATACATAGCGTCACGTAATCTTTGTTTTTGATTTGTTTGCACCCGTGTTTGTGGGTCAGCGCAGTGGTCAGTTATGGGAACTTTACAAGCTTAGCCTTTAAATGTCACTCACAAACGTTTTATAATCATAATAAATATAAAATTAAGTTTCCTAACATAAAGTTATTAATACTTATAAACTTAAACATGTTACATACAAAGTTTGACGTATTGGATTGAAATTAGATAATGTTAAACAATATATGTCAGAATACAACACAATGCAGTTCTCAATAATTTGATTGAATTAAATCATTTGTCGCTGTTTGGAGCCAAATTGACTTCGAGGCTAAATATAGTCCGTCAACCAAATCTTGTCAGTAGCAATGTAAAGCAAACTAAAGTAGGGCAACACTCAAAGAGCAGTATTGCGCTAAGAAAAGCAGCAATGTACATCGAACCAAAAGATTTTTTTTCCGCTGAGCGCGCCCTGCGTACGTCAATTCCACAGACCTAGAATCCGCTCATGGTCAATTCAAATTGTCACTCGCGGTTTATTGAAAAAATTTGAAACATGGACGGACAATTTAAAAGCGATGTTAAAACAATGTTAATCAAAATGATGAACAAATTTGAAGATATCAAAAACAACTCCCTATCGTAGTGCTTATATTCTCTTTGTTCCCTATCTATGTCTTCTAAGTTTACTAAAATAAAATCATATCAAAATGCAGATAATTAGATAGTGCATATATTTGTTATTTACAATATAATATGCCACTTGTTAATGTAAATTAGTGTACTCTTCTGGATGAATATGACATACCTGTGTAATTTTTTTGATTGGTATATATTGTACAATAGGATTACATATTAAAAATAAAACAACTGATATTTGGGTGTTTATTTAATTTAAAGGTAAATAAGATAAGGGTCACTTTAGCTTACACTATAATTCAGGTCATTAATTGAAAAAATATAATGAAGTTACCAATGTTACCGGGTCACTTCCACCAAGCATAATACTCTGTAGTATTCTATTGCATCTTTGTAAATAGTCACAACTGATTGCTGAAAATATTAGACATGTGGGCCTATGGACGGTTTCCAGGACACAATTTATGGTCTTGTTGGATAGATTTAGGCATACGTTTTAATTTTATTTATGCCTTTTAACCCTAAAACAAAAAACTGAACATTATCTTAAAAGTTCGAAAGAGTTCTTCCAGTATGTACTTGTCATAACCTCAATTTTTAGTAATGTTTACCATCAACGAGCATGATTGTACATTGTAGGCCCCTTAGCTTTGCTTATTCTTATTTAATGTATTGGTATTTAATGGTGACAGCAGAAATATCTCTTGAAACAGAAACGATTCAGAATGAAAACCAAATGAAAACAAATAAGGTGACGGCTGTCATTCACGATCCCATCACGATCCACATTCCACAGATAAAACACAGATGACACGCATTTTGGAATTATTCGAACACAGTGTTGCTAACCCGCGATTTTTCAAATTTGCCGCCTTTTACTACTGACAAGATTTGGTTGACGGACTTTATTTAATATACCTAATTAGACTTCCTCATTTAATAATTTACTGCTGCAATTATTTATCGGAAGTTATTGAATTATTAAATTGCGGTTTACGCCAAATATACCGTTGATAACTATTATATTTCCAATTTAAAAAATGAAACGAACGTAAATTATAAAAGAACCAACGTAAGAAGGTCGTATATCGCAATACATTCCGAATATTCTTAGTTTACTACTCATCGTCGACTGTAGCTACAGCTAATTATTTTTAATTTCTTCAGCGAGCGCGAGCGTACGCACACTACTGACACTACGCACAGAGCAATCAATACGTTGGGCCCGATTCGGATTTTGAAATAGATATCTATAAGATATCTTTTAGACATCACCAAGATACGATAACGATATTTTTAGGATCTAACCTGTCAAATTTGACATTTCCGCGATTCTGGAGATACTCTTGAACGATTTCCACAAGATATGACTTCGAGATCCAATTCACATCTAATAGATATCTAACTCTATCTAACGTCAAAGTGACATTGGTTGCCCGAACTGAGCTACAAAAGAGAACTAGTTGAAATCTAAACTATAACGTATCTAGTACTGTCGTCTCTTGTAAATAGCTTGAAGTTCGAATACGGCAGGTT